>NC_048579.1:14572565-14830065 GCF_013265735.2 Oncorhynchus mykiss
TACGTAATTTCCTTGAAATGAAGAGGAAACAACGTTGATTCAACAAGTGTGTGCCCAGTGGTTCACGAGAGGCGTATCGAAGGTGTCGTCTGCCTTTCACGTAAAATGGAACGGATTTTCTCATTCACAAAAGTTGAAGGAAATGCAGCGTGACAACATTTCAGTTGACATAATATGTATATTAACTGTAATATGTTATAATGAATTTCTCAGAGGTGTGCATATTTCTAACAGGCATGAGGATGTCTTAACACCAGGAAAAATTGTTCAGATAAACATAAATTATTTCAAGAACTGCAGGTGGGAGATATCATCCCCAAATTGATTTGTACAGTCAAACTGATTTGCTAATTTAACATTTCCAGTGATACTGACTGATTAGGAGTCAATCATTGTGATATAGACTATCAGAATAATGTGTAACACCTTTATTTTTGATAACCAGATTACATATGTCTATTAGCAATGTATTCTTGGATACATGCTTTTGATGCCTACTGCTCTGTCAGTCCAGTCATTCTTCTCAGGTCAAAACCTTTATGTAAACCTGTGATTGCAGTGTGTGTGGGCCGTCTGATGGAGGTCGGTGTTATTGCTACATGTCCAAGTACATTGGCACCTTAACCTGAGCCAACAACAGGACAAACATGCACTGCTCTGTTCCCAAGCGTGTATGTGTGCGCTTATGTGTGTGCGTGAATCCATGGGTGTGTGTGCATGTGTGTGGAAGAGACACACACTCTGCCAAAATATGTCTTTCTTTTTCTCTGTCTCGAACACACGCAGACCCACGCTGCATTGCTGTATTTTTGTTCCACATTTCCCATGATAGAGGTGTTTATTATCAGAGAACAGGAAGTGTGCAGCCCCAGTCACCATGAGTACTCTGAGTCACCATGTCTACATGCTGATGGAAGATCTCCCTCCCGGTAGACTCTGGTTGGGTCTGTTCAATCTCAGTACATGATCAAGAACTAGACCATAGACATAATTAAGTGATAAGGCGGTGTTTGGAGGATATATTTGCACGGGTCTTGTTAGGCTCAAGACGAAGTCGAGGGCTCGCAAACCGTGCCAATATATCCTCCAAACACCTGCTTTATTACAGCTGTAGAGAGTAGCATACGCAAATATGAGTCTGGAACAGCAAGGCTAGTATGGTGGGGATGGGGAGTAATGGGAGCGGAGGAGATGGGAGAGGAGGATAACAATACGAGGGGAGAGGAGGGAACAATACGAGGGGAGAGGTGGAAACAATACGAGGGAAGAGGAGGGGAGAGGAGGAAACAATATGAGGGGAGAGGAGGAAACAATACAAGGGGAGAGGAGGAAACAATACGAGGGGAGAGGAGGGGAGGTTAGAATACCAGGGGAGGGGCGATATGAATACGAGGGGAGAGGAGGATAACAATACGAGGGGGGAGGAGGAAACAATACGAGGGGAGAGAAGGAAACAATACGAGGGGAGAGGAGGATAACAATACGAGGGGAGAGGAGGGAACAATACGAGGGGTGAGGAGGAAACAATACGAGGGGAGAGGAGGAAACAATTTTGATTTTATTTTACCTTTATTTAACTAGGCAAGTCAGTTAAGAACAAATTCTTATTTTCAATGACGGCCTAGGAACCAAAACAGTGGGTTAACAGTGGGTTAACTGCCTGTTCAGGGGCAGAACGACAGATTTGTACCTTGTCAGCTCGGGGGTTTGAACTTGCAACCTTCCGGTTACTAGTCCAACGCTCTAACCACTAGGCTACCCTGCCGCCCCGAATACGAGGAGAGAGGAGGGGAGGTTAGAATAACAGGGGAGAGGAGATATGAATACGAGGGGAGAGGAGGATAACAATACGAGGGGGGAGGAGGAAACAATACGAGGGGAGAGGAGGGGAGGTTAGAATAACAGGGGAGAGGAGATATGAATACGAGGGGAGAGGAGGATAACAATACGAGGGGGGAGGAGGAAACAATACGAGGGGGGAGGAGGAAATAATACAAGGAGAGAGGAGGAGACAGGTATGAATACGAGGGGAGAGGAGGAAATAATACGAGGGGAGAGAAGGAAACAATACGAGGAGAGAGGAGGAAACAATACAAGGGGAGAGGAGGAAACAATAAAAGGGGAGAGAAGGGGAGGTTAGAATACGAGGGGAGAGAAGGGGAGGTTAGAATACGAGGGGAGAGGAGATATGAATACGAGGGGAGAGGAGGAAACAATACGAGGGGAGAGGAGGGGAGGTTAGAATAACAGGGGAGAGGAGATATGAATACGAGGGGAGAGGAGGGGAGGTTAGAATACGAGGGGAGAGGAGGAAACAATATGAGGGGAGAGGAGGGGAGGTTAGAATACGAGGGGAGGGGAGGTATGAATATGAGTGGAGAGGAGGGGAGGTTAGAATACGAGGGGAGAGGAGATATGAATACGAGGGGAGAGGAGGAAACAATATGAGGGGAGAGGAGGGGAGGTTAGAATACGAGGGGAGGGGAGATATGAATACGAGGGGAGAGGAGGGGAGGTTAGAATACGAGGGGAGGGGAGGTATGAATATGAGGGGAGAGGAGAGGAGGAAACAATACGAGGGGAGAGGAGGAAACAATACGAGGGGAGAGGAGGTAAGAATACGAGGCGAGAGGAGGTAAGAATATGAGGGGTGAGGAGGTAAGAATATGAGGGGAGGTTAGAATACGAGGGCAGAAGAGGTATGAATATGAGGGGAGAGGAGGAAAGAATACGAGGGGAGAGGAGGTAAGAATACGAGGGGAGGGAAGACTACAAGGGGAGGGGAGAGTAGTGGAGGAAAGAATACGAGGGAGGGGAGGAAATAATACGAGGTTAGAGGGGGGAGGAAGGAATACGAGGGGAGAGGAGGGAAGAATATGAGGGGAGAGGAGGGAAGAATATGAGGGGAGAGGAGGGAAGAATATGAGGGGAGAGGAGGGAGGAATATGAGGGAAGAGGAGGGTTGAAGGGGCATCACCAGGAAGGAGACAAGTTGTACGTTTCCAACTTCCAATCCACTCTCTTTCTTCTGCCCTTGTGCACACCCCCTGCTGATCTGAAAGGTCTGGATAGGTTAAATGAATATAGCTGAAAGGTTTTTATAGGTTAACTTAATCTACCTACCACTGGGCCAGGTACAACAAAGGTACGTCATGCTTGGAGTGTGTATTTGGACTGCACAGGTGTTCGGCATTACCATTTTGCTGAGAGAGAGAGTGAGAGAGAGAGAGACACCGCCATCTAGGGAGTGATTAGCTCTCTCTGATGGCGAGGATTTACCGGAACAGGCCAAAGGCAATAAGACATGACTGTTGGGGATGATTGGGAAATCTTTTTTTTTTTTAAATTAAAAAGTGAATAGTTTCAATAAAATGAGATTGATGATGGTGCCAACCAACTATGTGTCTGCTGCAGTGGTCCAGCAGAAAACAATAACTTAACCTCTTAACCTCTACCAGCCTTCATCAAATACACATCTCCGACATTAAGCTGTTAAACTGCCGGAAATATAAAGTGAATAACAACAGTAACGTTTTATTGTAAAGACTGAGAACTCATTTATTTTGTCATTAAGACGATAAGATTTCTTTCTGCTGGGAGTCTGAGATTACGTCCCTCTGACCATGGCCTGTCATTCTCTGGAGGATATTGTGTTTTGTGTTTGCTGCAATGGCCTCATTGTGTAGGTGACACTATCATATGTGATGGCTTTATATCAGATGTGAGAGAGGGATAGTGTGTTCTGAATGGGGAATGGTTGACATATATTTGTGCAGGGTGGCATTTTTTGAGATGGAGGCAGCTCTGCAGAGTGGGCACAAAGTCATAAAATCTCATTTTAAACCAGGCCCTAATCACACTGCTAACCCTAATGCCTAACCTTAAATTTAAGCACATTTTTACGATATAGCCAATTTTGGCTTTGCAGCTGGCCTATTTAGTGGAAATCGCTCAGTTCTGACTCTAGGACAAGACTTATGACAACAAACGTCAACCTTATGTGTATTCAATATCGTATATACACTCAGTGACCACTTTACCAGGTACACTCCTTTGCCTCCAGAACAGCCTGAATTCTTCGGGGCATGGAAACGTTGCTCAATTGGTATCAAGGGACCTAATGTGTGCCAGGAAACATTCCCCACACCATTACTCCACTGCCAACAGCCTGTACCGTTGACACCAGGTAAGATGAGGCCAAGGACTCATGCTGCTTACGCCAAATCCTGACTCAGCATGACGCAACAGGAACTAGGATTCCTTGGACCAGGTGATGTTTTTCCATTCCTCAATTGTCCAGTGTTGGTGATCTTGTGCCCACTGGAGCCGCTTCTTCTTGTTTTTAGCTGATAGGAGTGGAATCCGGTGTGGTCGTCTGCTGCAGTAGGACTGATGAGTTGTGTGTTCCGAGATGCCGTTCTGAACACCACTGTTGTATTGTGCCATTATTTGTCTGTTTGTGGCACGCCTGTTAGCTTGCATGATTCTTTCCATTCTCCTTAAAACTCTTTTGTCAACCAGCCCACAGGACTGCTACTGGCTGGATGTTTTTTGTTTGTCGCACCATTCTCAGGAAACACTAGGCACTATCCTGTCATGCATGAAAAGCCCAGAAGGCCGCAGTTTCTGAGATACTGGATCTGGTGCGCCTGGCACCAACGGTCATACCACGCTCAAAGCCGCTTAGGTCACTTTGCCCATTCTAACGTTCAGTCAAACAGTAACTGAATTCCTCGATGCCTGTCTGCCTGCTTTATATAGCAAGCCACGGCCACGTCTGTAGGAACAACCCTTTACGTGAACGGGGTGGTGTACCTAATAAACTGGCCTCTGAGGGTAGATCTTGATCATGGCGATGTATCAGATTAGATGGTGATGTGACTCAGCGTTTCCCTATGGGGAGGACATCTCATATGACGTGTATGGAGCTTTCTCTTAGTGGTTGTAATGGGATCAGCTCCGTCCCTGTCCCTCTCTCCCATGCAGGTCTCTCACCCAGCCCCTCTCCCATGTCACAGAGACGTCTCCATGGCAATGTTTCGCGTCACTGAACGCTTCTTCTGGAATGACTCGGAAGGGATTCGGGAAGACCTCCTCCATGGGAATTCCTCTGGTGGTTGGGAGGAGGATACAGAGTGTAACTACTACGCCATGCTGTATTCCCTGCTCATCCTGGCCATCGTGTTTGGCAACGTGCTGGTGTGTCTGGCTGTGGTGCGAGAGAGGTCCCTCCAGACCACCACCAACTACCTGGTGGTGAGCCTGGCTGTAGCTGACCTGCTGGTGGCCTCGCTGGTCATGCCCTGGGCTGTCTACCTGGAGGTGAGGGTCCACCTGGGTGGGGGGTGGGGGGGGTGGGGGTGGGGGGACCCGGGATGGGGAGGGATGGTATTTGGAGGTGAGGGTCCACCTGGGTGCGGGGGGGGGGGACCAGGGATGGGGAGGGAGGGTATTTGGAGGTGAGGGTCCACCTGGGTTGTTTGGGGGAGGGAGGGAGCTGAGCATCACATAGGGTGTTTGACTGGACCCCATAAGGAGAGGAAGGGTGCATGTGGATGGGTGTGATTGTGTGTGTTCCCATCTAAGACCAGGAGATCCAGCAGTCAGGCGATGCAGCTCAGAACACATCTCTGTCAGACAGTTGTTACCACGTATTATAGTGCACAAAGGGAAGGCCTGTCTGAGCAGCACTATCTGCCTGGCTGAGGCGGGCTGGAACTGGGAGTGTGTAATTGTCCTTGTGAAGGGTGTGAATGTGAGGGCATAATTGAACTGTGTGTGAGGTTTTTTTCTCGATCATGTTGTATTGTGGAAGGGAGAGAGACAGAGAGAGAGAATCATATATTTGATGTTGTGTGTGTTTATGAATGATGATGATTGATATTGATGATAAAGCTGTTTGATTGTGTGTCATGTGACCCTGTGTTTCCTGTCCAGGTGGTCGGAGGGGCGTGGCTCTTCAGCAGGATGTACTGTAACGTCTTTGTCACCCTGGATGTTATGATGTGTACCGCCAGCATTCTCAACCTGTGTGCTATCAGCATCGACAGGTAAGGAGCTAGTTGTGTGTCTGTGTGTGTGTCTGTGCGTTTGTTTGTGAGCGTGTGTGTAAGAGATAGTGTGTGCGTGTCTTGAGTTATTTTTTGTTGTTTTGAAAGTGTGTTGAAATGGACATATACAGTAGGAGTGAGGTGTGTGTGCCTTAAATATTTGATTATAAACACTCTCACGAGAAACATTGCATTCATAAACATTTGCTGGCTCGGATCACCTTGTTATGTGCGTTTGCAGTATGGAGGTGCCTGTACCCTCTAGGTTAGCGTGCTGTATGGAGGTGCCTGTACCCTCTAGGTTAGCGTGCTGTATGGAGGTGCCTGTACCCTCTAGGTTAGCGTGCTGTATGGAGGTGCCTGTACCCTCTAGGTTAGCGTGCTGTATGGAGGTGACTGTACCCTCTAGGTTAGCGTGCTGTATGGAGGTGCCTGTACCCTCTAGGTTAGCGTGCTGTATGGAGGTGACTGTACCCTCTAGGTTAGCGTGCTGTATGGAGGTGCCTGTACCCTCTAGGTTAGCGTGCTGTATGGAGGTGCCTGTACCCTCTAGGTTAGCGTGCTGTATGGAGGTGACTGTACCCTCTAGGTTAGCGTGCTGTATGGAGGTGCCTGTACCCTCTAGGTTAGCGTGCTGTATGGAGGTGACTGTACCCTCTAGGTTAGCGTGCTGTATGGAGGTGCCTGTACCCTCTAGGTTAGCGTGCTGTATGGAGGTGACTGTACCCTCTAGGTTAGCGTGCTGTATGGAGGTGACTGTACCCTCTAGGTTAGCGTGCTGTATGGAGGTGCCTGTACCCTCTAGGTTAGCGTGCTGTATGGAGGTGCCTGTACCCTCTAGGTTAGCGTGCTGTATGGAGGTGACTGTACCCTCTAGGTTAGCGTGCTGTATGGAGGTGCCTGTACCCTCTAGGTTAGCGTGCTGTATGGAGGTGACTGTACCCTCTAGGTTAGCGTGCTGTATGGAGGTGCCTGTACCCTCTAGGTTAGCGTGCTGTATGGAGGTGACTGTACCCTCTAGGTTAGCGTGCTGTATGGAGGTGCCTGTACCCTCTAGGTTAGCGTGCTGTATGGAGGTGACTGTACCCTCTAGGTTAGCGTGCTGTATGGAGGTGCCTGTACCCTCTAGGTTAGCGTGCTGTATGGAGGTGACTGTACCCTCTAGGTTAGCGTGCTGTATGGAGGTGACTGTACCCTCTAGGTTTGCGTGCTGTATGGAGGTGACTGTACCCTCTAGGTTAGCGTGCTGTATGGAGGTGCCTGTACCCTCTAGGTTAGCGTGCTGTATGGAGGTGACTGTACCCTCTAGGTTAGCGTGCTGTATGGAGGTGCCTGTACCCTCTAGGTTAGCGTGCTGTATGGAGGTGACTGTACCCTCTAGGTTAGCGTGCTGTATGGAGGTGACTGTACCCTCTAGGTTAGCGTGCTGTATGGAGGTGCCTGTACCCTCTAGGTTAGCGTGCTGTATGATATTGTCAAATACTTAATCGTGTTTACTGTTGATGTGCATTGGGTAAGTACAGTATTTATTTGCTTAGTTCATATTTAACAACTCTGTGGGGGCTGAACCCACACAATCATTGGGCACAACATGCTCCCTGTTGCGACTCTAGGGCCAGTATTTTCATTTTTGGATAAAAAACGTTCTCGTTTTAAACGGGATATTTTGTCACGACAAGATGCTCGACTATGCATATAATTGACAGCTTTGGATAGAAAACACTCTGATGTTTCCAAAACTGCAAAGATATTGTCTGTGAGTGCAACAGAACTGATGTTACTGGCGAAACCCAGATACAAATCCAATCAGGAAGTGCCGCATTTTTTGAAAGCGATTCATGCCAATGACTCCTTATATGGCTTTGAATGGGCTACGAATGAGCTTACGCTTTCTATGTATTCCCCAAGGTGTCTACAGCATTGTGACGTCTTTTTACGCATTTATGATGAAGAATAGCCGTAAGGGACCACATTGAGCAAGTGGTCACATGATGGCTCCCGCAGAAAATCTTGCGTAAAGTACTGAGGTAGCCATTATTCCAATCGCTTCTAATGAGAAACAAATTGTCCCGACGGATATATTATCAAATAGATATGTGAAAAACACCTTGAGGATTGATTCTAAACAACGTTTGCCATGTTTCTGTCGATATTATGGAGCTAATTTTGAAAAAAAGTTTGGCGTTGTAGTGACCGCATTTTCCGGTCGATTTCTCAGCCAAACGTGAAGAACAAACGGGAGCTATTTCGCCTACAAAAATAATATTTTTGGAAAAAATGAACATTAGCTATCTAACTGGGAGTCTCCTGAGTGAAAACATCCGAAGTTCTTCAAAGGTAAATTATTTAATTTGATTGTTTTTCTTATTTTTGTAAAAATGTTGCCTGCTGCTAGCAGAGCCTAGCATAGCATTACGCCATGATAAACTTACACAAATGCTTGTCTAGCGTTGGCTGTAAAGCATATTTTGAAAATCTGAGATGACAGTGTGATTAACAAAAGGCCAAGCTGTGTCTCAATATATTTCATTTGTGATTTTCATGAATAGGAAGATTTTCTAGGGGTATTTATGTCCGCTGCGTTATGCTAATTAGTTTGAGGCGATGATTACGCTCCCGGATCCGGGTTTGAGAGTCGCAAGAAGTTTTAACCATCAAATAAATAGGAAAACAGTGGCCAGAATACATTGTGTGTGTGTGTGTGTGTGTTTTGCTTGTTTGTTTAGAGTGAAGGCGTATGATTATTCTCTGTAGGTGTGTGTGTTTGTGTGTGTGTGTGTGTTTTGTTTGTTTAGACTGATTAGCAGCTTAGTCCTGACAGGTGAATCATTAACACCTCCGTGTGAAGGATGTTTGTATGCACGCGTGCGGCTGTGCGTGTGTGTGGGCGTTTGAACATTGGTGTGTGTGAGAGAGAGAGAGAGAATGTCCAGTGTGCATCATGTGTACACGGTATGTATTGTAATGATGCAGTGCAGCGACGGTCCCAATGATTTATCATTGCTCTCCCAGGAAACATTGCAACTTTATTATTATCATGTTTTTCTTCCAGAGAGAATTACCCTGCAACTGGGGGCATACACAGTACCAGTCAAAAGTTTGGACACACTTACTCATTCAAGGATTTTTCTTTATTTTTACTATTTTCTACATTGTAGAATAACATTGAAGACATCAAAACTATGAAATTACACATATGGAATCATGTAGTAACCAAAAAAGTGTTAAACAAATCAAAATATATTTTATATTTGAGATTATTCAAAGTAGCCACCCTTTGCCTTGATGACAGCTATGCACACTCTTGGCATTCTCTCAACCAGCTTCACCTGTAATGCTTTTCCAACAGTCTTCCAACAGCACCACACATGCAGAGATCATCCGTTCAACTACTCTGCGTCTCACAAAGACATGGCGGTCAAATTTGGACTCATCAGACCAAAGGACCGATTTCCACCGGTCTAATAATGTCCATTGCTCGTGTTTCATGGCCCAAGCAAGTCTCTTCTTATTATTGGTATCCTTTAGTAGTGGTTTCTTTGCAGCAATTCGACCATGAAGGCCTGATTCACGCAGTCTCCTCTGAACAGTTGATGTTGAGATGTGTCTGTTATTTGAACTCTGTGAAGCATTTACTTGGGCTGCAATTTCTGATGCTGGTAACTCTAATGAACTTATCTTCTGCAGCAGAGGTAACTCTGGGTCTTTCTTTCATGTGATGGTCCTCATGAGAGCCAGTTTCATCAAAGCGCTTGATGGTTTTTGAGACTGCACTTGAAGAAACGTTCAAAGTTCTTGACATTTTCTGGATTGACTGACCTTCGTGTCTTAAAGTAATGATGGACTGTCTTTTCTCTTTGCTTATTTGAGCTGTTCTTTTCATAATATGAACTTGGTCTTTTACCAAATAGGGCTATCTTCTGTATACCACCCCTACCTTGTCACAACACAACTGATTGGCTCAAACCCATTAAGAAGGAAAGAAATTCCACAAATAACTTTTAACAAGGCACACCTGTTAATTGAAATGCATTCCAGGTGACTACCTCATGAAGCTGGTTGAGAGAATGCCAAGAGTGTGCAAAGCTGTCATCAAGACAAAGGGTGGCTACTTTGAAGAATCTCAATTCCATATGTGTTATTTCATAGTTTTGATGTCTTCACTATTATTCTACAATGTAGAAAATAGTACAAATAAAGAAAAACCCTTGAATGAGTAGGTGTTCTAAAACTTTTGACTGGTCCTGTATGCTTAGGATATTTGATAGAGTGCCTTTCTAAGCACAAAAATACAGTGGTATTGCAATGCATTTGCAGTAAATGCAAGACATTCATAATGTTACATAGTTTATGGTGTTTAGTAATACAAGATATTAAGAGAAACCAAGAGTATGAAGATATATAAATAAATACAACCTGATTGATAATGTGATGTGCATGCCCAGGGGTCAGAGTTCCACATGGATCAACCCTGAAGTGTTCTGAAGTGCTCCAATTCCTCTTGCCCAATGCTTCTTCACTGTTGTCATCTGGTTCTGTGAAATTGTTTTCCACACATCATTTTTTGACCTGTCCTAGTATCAGCTTGAAAATGAGCAAAAAGAGAGAGTAAGAGAGAGAAAATGGGATAGTATTATTTTTAGCCTCTGATTGTTTCTCTCTTATTTTTGTGCTATGTTACCCTACCTCGAAAGGTAAGCTGGATCGAATCCCTGAGCTGACAAGGTAAAAATCTGTCGTTCTGCCCCTGAGCAAGGCAGTTAACCCACTGTTCCCCGGGCGCCAAAGACGTGGATGACGATTAAGGCAGCTCTCCGCACCTCTCTGATTCAGAGTGTCACGTTCTGACCATAGTTCTGTTATTTTATTCTTTGTTTTAGTATGGTCAGGGCGTGAGTTTGGGTGGGCAGTCTGTTTGTTTTTCTATGTTGGTTTTTGTGTTCGGCCTAGTATGGTTCTCAATCAGAGGCAGGTGTCGTTAGTTGTCTCTGATTGAGAATCATACTTAGGTAGCCTGGGTTTCACTTGTTGGATGCGCGCTGTGTTAAGAAGCAGTGCGGCTGGTTGGGTTGTGTATCGGAGGACGCATGACTTTCAACCTTCGTCTCTCCCGAGCCTGTACGGGAGTTGTAGCGATGAGACAAGATAGTAGCTACTACAATAATTGGATACCACGAAATACCACGGAGAAAAAGGGGTAAAAATAAAAAAAAAATTTAAAAAAAGATTACATCATGAACACTTACCACGCTGCGCTTTGGTCCGATCCTTACTCCACCTCAGATGAAGAGGAGGAAATCCGTTACAGAAACACCCACCCCAAATGGACCAAGCAGCGTGGTAACGGGCAACAGCAGCAGCGGCCGAAAACACAAGACTCCTGGACATGGGAGGAGATTCTGGACGGCAAGGGACCCTGGGCACAGGCTGGAGAATATCACCGCCCTAAAGCAGAGCTGGAGGCAGCGAAAGCTGAGAGGCGCCGGTATGAGGAGGCAGCATGGCGGCGTGGCAGGAAGCCCGAGAGGTGGTGGTATGAGGAGGCAGCACGGCAGCGTGGCTGGAAGCCCGAGAGGCAGCCCCAAAAATGTATTGGGAGGGGGCACACGGGGAGTGTGGCGAAGTCAGGTAGGAGACCTGCGCCAACTTCCCTTGCTTACTGGAGAGCGAGAGGGACCGGGCAGGCACCGTGTTATGCGGTGGAGCGCACGGTGTCCCCGGTGCTTGTACATAGCCCGGTGCGGTACATTCCAGCTCCTCGTATCGGCCGGGCTAGAGTGGGCATCGAGCCAGGTGCCATCTGGTCTCCAGTGCGTCTCCTCGGGCCGGCGTACATGGCACCAGCCTTACGCATGGTGTCCCCGGTTCGCCAGCACAGCCCAGTGCGGGCTATTCCACCTCGCCGCACTGGCCTGGCTACGGGGAGCATTCAGCCGTGCGCCTGCACGGTCCGGTCTATCCGGTGCCACCTTCATGCACCAGCCCTCCAGTGGCAGCCCCCCGCAACAGGCTGTCTCTCCGTCTTCTCCCTACAGGTGTTCCCGCCTGTCCAGCGCTGCCAGAGCCTTCCTCCTGCCCAGCGCTGCCAGAGTCTCCCATCTGTCCTGAGCCGCCAGAGTCTCCCGTCTGTCCTGAGCCGCCAGAGTCTCCCGTCTGTCCTGAGCCGCCAGAGTCTCCCGTCTGTCCTGAGCCGCCAGAGTCTCCCGTCTGTCCTGAGCCGCCAGAGTCTCCCGTCTGTCCTGAGCCGCCAGAGTCTCCCGTCTGTCCTGAGCCGCCAGAGTCTCCCGTCTGTCCTGAGCCGCCAGAGTCTCCCGTCTGTCCTGAGCCGCCAGAGTCGCCAGTCTGTCCTGAGCCGCCAGAGTCGCCAGTCTGTCCTGAGCCGCCAGAGTCGCCAGTCTGTCCTGAGCCGCCAGAGTCGCCAGTCTGTCCTGAGCCGCCAGAGCCGCCAGTCTGTCCTGAGCCGCCAGAGCCGCCAGTCTGTCCTGAGCCGCCAGGGCCGCCAGTCTGTCCTGAGCCGCCAGGGCCGCCAGTCTGTCCTGAGCCGCCAGATCCGCCAGTCTGTCCTGAGCCGCCAGAGCCGCCAGTCTGTCCTGAGCCGCCAGAGCCGCCAGTCTGTCCTGAGCCGCCAGCCAGCCAGGAGCCGCCAGATTCCCCAGTCAGCCAGGAGCCGCCAGTCAGCCAGGAGCCGCCAGTCAGCCAGGAGTCGCCAGTCAGCCAGGAGCCGCCAGAGCCGTCAGCCAGCCAGGAGCCACCACATCCGTCAGTCAGCCAGGCGATGCCAGAATCGCCCTTCACTCCGGCACCGCCAGAGTCTCCCGTCCATTTGGGATCTGTGGCGAGGGTCCCCAGTCCGAGGTCGGCGGCGAGGGTCGCCGCTCATTAGAGGCCACGGGGGCGGTTGAGGAGGCGGACAAAAACTATGGTGAAGTGGGGTCCACGTCCCGCACCAGAGCCGCCACGCGGACAGACGCCCACCCAGACCCTCCCCTATAGGTTCAGGTTTTGCGGCCGGAGTCCGCACCTTTGGGGGGGGGGGGGGGGGGGGGGTACTGTCACGTTCTGACCATAGTTCTGTTATTTCATTCTTTGTTTTAGTATGGTCAGGGCGTGAGTTTGGGTGGGCAGTCTGTTTGTTTTTCTATGTTGGTTTTTGTGTTCGGCCTAGTATGGTTCTCAATCAGAGGCAGGTGTCGTTAGTTGTCTCTGATTGAGAATCATACTTAGGTAGCCTGGGTTTCACTTTTGGTTTGTGGGTGTTTGTTTTCCGTGTGAGTGTTTGGTCCACACGGTACTGTTTCGGTTTTCGTTCGTTCACTTTATTGTTTTGTATTTCAGTGTTCAGTTCGTTTCATTAAAGATTACATCATGAACACTTACCACGCTGCGCTTTGGTCCGATTCTTACTCCTCCTCAGACGAAGAGGAGGAAATCCGTTACACAGAGGGGTTGGGTTAAATGTGGAAGACACATTTTAGTTGAATGCATTCAGTTGTATAACTGACTAGGTATCCCCCTTTCCATGGCCCTTTATTCCTCACCCCTTTACGTTCGGCGTGAGAAGAAAATGTATAATTACGTTGATGTGGTTAAACAATGATGATGGCAGTAGGCTGGTTGTAGTGAAACGTGTTGTCTCATCAGTGCCTGAATCGGTGTGCCCCCTAATTACTGTTCCCTCTCTGTCACCGCCTCTACTCTCTCTGTTTGCACATGCTCATTACGCATTATTGGCATATAACACAAGGTTGATACAGGTTTTAATCAAAGCTTTACTGGTCATATTGCTGAATAGTCAAATTGTGTAATTGCGAAACAGTTTCAATATAAAAGCGCTTTGTTTGCTGTTCCATTGTGGGTCTTGACATCACAGTCTTCCTTCCTTCCTTCCTTCTCTTTCTGTTAACTTCTAATTCATCAAACTTTTTTGGCGTCTGTCTTTTACAAACTTTTTTTCTCCCCCTTTTGTTTCTTCCTCTAACTTTCCAACTTCTTTGACTTCTCCCTCTTACAAATTGTCTGTGTGAGCCATGTCCAGGTACACAGCGGTGGTGATGCCGGTCCTCTACAACACCACACACAGCTCCAGGAAGCGAGTCTCGGCCATGATCGCGACAGTGTGGATCCTGGCCTTCGCTGTCTCCTGCCCCCTTCTGTTCGGATTCAACACATCAGGTGAGACACGTGAGTACAGGTGAGACGCACCCACACCCCCTTGCACATGTCAGACACGCCATTGTAGATCAAATCAAATCAAATCAAATCAAATTTTATTTGTCACATACACATGGTTAGCAGATGTTAATGCGAGTGTAGCGAAATGCTTGTGCTTCTAGTTCCGACAATGCAGTAATAACAAGTAATCTAACTAACAATTCCAAAACTACTGTCTTGTACACAGTGTAAGGGGATAAAGAATATGTACATAAGGATATATGAATGAGTGATGGTACAGAGCAGCATAGGCAAGATACAGTAGATGGTATCGGGTACAGTATGTACAAATGAGATGAGTATGTAAACAAAGTGGCATAGTATAGTATAAAGTGGCTAGTGATACATGTATTACATAAGGATACCGTCGATGATATAGAGTACAGTATATACGTATGCATATGAGATTAATAATGTAGGGTAAGTAACATTTATATAAGGTAGCATTGTTTAAAGTGGCTAGTGATATATTTACATCATTTCCCATCAATTCCCATTATTAAAGTGGCTGGAGTTGAGTCAGTGTCAGTGTGTTGGCAGCAGCCACTCAGTGTTAGTGGTGGCTGTTTAACAGTCTGATGGCCTTGAGATAGAAGCTGTTTTTCAGTCTCTCGGTCCCAGCTTTGATGCACCTGTACTGACCTCGCCTTCTGGATGATAGCGGGGTGAACAGGCAGTGGCTCGGGTGGTTGATGTCCTTGATGATCTTTATGGCCTTCCTGTGACATCGGGTGGTGTAGGTGTCCTGGAGGGCAGGTAGTTTGCCCCCGGTGATGCGTTGTGAGATGGATGCCCAGTTTGAAATGAACCCCTAGCCAGCAAGGCCCTATAACCCTGTACTACTTCCTCATAGATCTGGAAGGATCGGATGGGTATAATATGGTAGCTGCGCCACCAAACCCTTTGGTTGGCTTGGTAGTGTTACCACCACATTGCTTTCGCCCAGCCAGTCCTTTTAGACATCTACAGGACATGTTGAGGCCGTTGTGGCTATTGAGATGGATTTTGGAATAGGCAACAGTCAACGGAACAGATGAGACACACCTTCAAAGATTAGGTAATGGAAGTAGAATTCTGTTCGATACTGCTATACAGACACCACAGAACAGGTGAGATATTAGACTTCACAGGTGAAGAACAGGTGAGATATTAAACCCCACAGGTGAACTACACCAGAACAGGGGACTTGCTTAGCTCCAGTCAGGGTTTGGTAGTAGTACTAGGCTGGGAAGGAGAGGACCTCCAGTCAGGGTTTGGTAGTAGTACTAGGTTGGGAAGGAGAGGACCTCCAGTCAGGGTTTGGTAGTAGTACTAGGTTGGGAAGGAGAGGACCTCCAGTCAGGGTTTGGTAGTAGTACTAGGCTGGGAAGGAGAGGACCTCCAGTCAGGGTTTGGTAGTAGTACTAGGTTGGGAAGGTGAGGACCTCCAGTCAGGGTTTGGTAGTAGTACTAGGTTGGGAAGGTGAGGACCTCCAGTCAGGGTTTGGTAGTAGTACTAGGTTGGGAAGGAGAGGACCTCCAGTCAGGGTTTGGTAGTAGTACTAGGTTGGGAAGGAGAGGACCTCCAGTCAGGGTTTGGTAGTAGTACTAGGTTGGGAAGGAGAGGACCTCCAGTCAGGGTTTGGTAGTAGTACTAGGTTGGGAAGGAGAGGACCTCCAGTCAGGGTTTGGTAGTAGTACTAGGTTGGGAAGGAGAGGACCTCCAGTCAGGGTTTGGTAGTAGTACTAGGTTGGGAAGGAGAGGACCTCCAGTCAGGGTTTGGTAGTAGTACTAGGTTGGGAAGGAGAGGACCTCCAGTCAGGGTTTGGTAGTAGTACTAGGTTGGGAAGGAGAGGACCTCCAGTCAGGGTTTGGTAGTAGTACTAGGTTGGGAAGGTGAGGACCTCCAGTCAGGGTTTGGTAGTAGTACTAGGTTGGGAAGGTGAGGACCTCCAGTCAGGGTTTGGTAGTAGTACTAGGTTGGGAAGGAGAGGACCTCCAGTCAGGGTTTGGTAGTAGTACTAGGTTGGGAAGGTGAGGACCTCCAGTCAGGGTTTGGTAGTAGTACTAGGTTGGGAAGGAGAGGACCTCCAGTCAGGGTTTGGTAGTAGTACTAGGTTGGGAAGGAGAGGACCTCCAGTCAGGGTTTGGTAGTAGTACTAGGTTGGGAAGGAGAGGACCTCCAGTCAGGGTTTGGTAGTAGTACTAGGTTGGGAAGGTGAGGACCTCCAGTCAGGGTTTGGTAGTAGTACTAGGTTGGGAAGGAGAGGACCTCCAGTCAGGGTTTGGTAGTAGTACTAGGTTGGGAAGGAGAGGACCTCCAGTCAGAGTTTGGTAGTAGTACTAGGTTGGGAAGGCGAGGACCTCCAGTCAGGGTTTGGTAGTAGTACTAGGTTGGGAAGGAGAGGACCTCCAGTCAGGGTTTGGTAGTAGTACTAGGTTGGGAAGGAGAGGACCTCCAGTCTTAGTCAGTCAGTCTCCCTCCTAGTGTCCTTGTGTGGTGAAGCATGCACTATTAATCTAGAGCAAACAGTGTTCAATCACGTCTGAATGAACACAGAGCTAACATGCAATTTGCATATTCCATTTAAATTAATTGTGGGAAATAACAGATAACACTTACTACAGTTATCTTGCTAGTTGGCCGTACGAGCGGTGCTGAAAAGAGACGTGTTGTTGATGTGTATTGTTTAGTCATTTGAACATAGTGGTTTTCTTCTTCCTCAGACGACCCGACGGTGTGCTCCATCTCCAACCCTGACTTTGTTATCTACTCGTCGGTGGTGTCCTTCTACCTGCCCTTCATCGTCACCCTGCTGGTGTACATCCGCATCTACGTCTTCCTCAGGAAGAGGAGGAAGAGGATTGCCATCCGCCAGGGCAGCAGCGGGAAGGGCCAGCCAGGTTCGGCCCAGCCCTCCGCGGTGAGAACACAGTCATATGGTCCCACAGTGACTGTGCAAATGAACATGGAAGTGAGTGCATTCACTCTCATACAACACACACATACAAACACATATGCATGCATCAGCCTAGCAGTTAAGTGTGTTGGACCTGTAACCAAAAGGTCGCCGGTTCGAATCCCCAAGCCAACTAGATGAAAAATCTGCCAATGTGCCCTTGAGCAAGGCACTTAACTCTAATTGCTCCTGTAAGTCGTTCTGGATAAGAGCGTCTGGTAAAATGTCAAATGTAAGGATTTCCTTATAGAAGAGATAGCAAGCTCAATGTGACATGGAAAAATAAATAATAAACCCTGCACGCTCACATCAACATTTCACTCATGAATAGCCAATGTCACAAGTGGCATCTGTCATGGTGATGTCAATGTCCACCGACATTGTATAAAACGTGCACAATTGCCATGGAAACGGAGTGAGGCGATTATCCAGATATTAGGTTGGCGTAGTTACAGGAGTGACAATGATAAAACCTCTCCAAGGAGCTGCTGTGAGCTCCGCTCTGCTGTCTAGGTGACCTGGCTCCATGTGATGTAGATAGAGGAATGTATCTGTGATGTGAGAGTTGAACAGGCTCAGTTCAGGTTATATGATAATGTGGGATCTGAGGAGCCGTAGGCTTGGGGAGTTTCTTTGATCATTGCAGTCACGATCAGTCAGTTTCAGGGTCATTTCCGTTACACTCGAGGTTTCAGTCAATGGAAATTAATTCATTAGACCCTAGTATATATGGATTTCACATGACTGAGCAGGGGTGCAGCCATTGGTGGGCCTTGGAGGGCATAGGCCCACCCACTTGGGAGCCAGGCCCACCCACTGAGTGAGTTTTCTCCCACAAAAGGGCTTGAGAAAACGCATGTGGTGTTCCTGGGCTGGCATGGTAACACATGGTCTGAGGTTATGAGGCCGGTTGGACGTACTGCCAAATTCTCTAAAATGACGTTGGAGCCAGCTTATGGTAGAGAAATTAACATTCAATTATCTGGCAACAGCTCTGGTGGACATTCTTGCATTCCTGCATTCCCTCAAAACTTGAGACATCTGTGGCATTGTGTTGTGTGACAAACCTGCTAATTTTAAAGTGGCCTTTTATTGTCCCCAGCACAAGGTGCACCTGCATTACTCTGTGCTCATGAAACATGGGACCAACACTTTATGTTGCGTTTATATTTTTGTTCAATGTACTTAGAAATCACATTGTCAAACAAATGGTAATTACATGATAATTCTAAACAAATGACTATTTTGTTATTTGGGATTCAGTAAAATAGGCCATTAAATTATTTTTAGTTCCAAAAAGTGCCAATTGTTACCAGATAATTGTCTTAGTTACCAAGCAACACCATCTGGAGGGAAGTCAAATAAATAGGATTGTATTAGTGACATGCGGGTTATGAAATCAAATCCTTCATTTGACTGGCGGATTGTGGAATCATTTCCAGTCTTTAAGCCCAGGTTTGGATCATATTCATTATGGGATGGTTGTGTAGTCAGGAGAAATCTGGGATGAGGGAACTAACGGAGTAGAGTGCTGTTTGGGAATGTTAGAACGGGGGTTAGTTCCAGCTAACTGGAGCAACATTTGATATGGAGACAAGAGCCCCTGTTTATTTTTGCATTAAAGAATGTCATTTTTTTCTCACCTTCTCAGTCAAGCAGAGTTTACCTCAAGATCATCAGCAACACAGCAGGCAAAGATATTGAGAATCCGGTTTAAGTTGTTGGAGGGCCCTGTGACACAGGCGGTTTAGTTAACAGCTACTAGATGGATGGGTGGATGGATGGATGGGTGGGTGGGTGGGTGGGTGGGTGGGGGGATGGGAGGGTGCTGACTGCTGGAAGAAAGTTGTTTACCTTTTGAAGGGTGAGTCAGGTGTGATATTTCCTCTCTGCCACCCCTCTCTCCCTCCTCTCCCCATCTCTCTCTCCCTCTGTCTTGCCTCATGTGTGTTTACCTGTTGAAGGATGAGTCAGTCATCATTTGTATCTCTCAATCCCTGTCTCTCCATTCATCTCTCTCTCCCAGGAAAAGTGTCTGCAGGAGGAGTCCCCCAAGGAGAACAGAGACCTGTCCCCCATTAGGATCAAAGTGGTAAGAGCTGTGTGTGTGTGTGTGTGTGTGTGTGCCTTTGTAAATTCCTGTGTTTACGGTGTGTTGGAAGGTATGAGGAAGAGTACTGAAGATGAATAGAAACAGATACATAGATAGATAAACCTGAGTTTTTGGATGACTTGAGTGTGTGTGTGTGTGTGTGTGTGTGTGTGCCTTTGTAAATTCCTGTGTTTACGGTGTGTTGGAAAGTATGAGGAAGAGTACTGAAGATGAATAGAAACAGATAGATAAACCTGAGTTTTTGGATGACTTGAGTGTGTGTGTGTGAGTGTGTGTGCCTGCGTGTGCCCATGTCATTAGTCTGTGCTAGCCCCCGGGCTGTGAGGGAGCTGAAAGTCTTCATTCTGATACCGGGCTCCTCTCCTCGCCTCACTGCCACTAAACTCGCAGGCTCTGGATGTTTATTTGTCACACCAATCCACAGGGCTGCGAGACATCAAAGATGGAGCAAATGACAAGCTTTAATTCCCCCCTGTAAACAGGGCTGCGAGGCTCGGCTGTTATACGCAAGTTTAGACTGACTGGCGGAAGCACGAGGAACAGGAAGGAAGAAGCAGTGAACCAGGAAGGGGCTGGGTCCCTGACAGGGTGGCGCGGAGATCAGGACAGAGACATGTGGAATCATGAATAAATGTCAGAGAGTCGGGTCAGCTGGTGTCCCAGGTCTGAATCAATCTCTTATTATAGGGGAAATATGAAAGCGAACAGCTGCATCTAAATTTCAGGCAAGGGGTTGTCTTTGGACCTGGGCCGGTTTCCCAAAAGCATCTAAAGGTTAAATTAATCTTATATCTTAATCCTATAAAATGAACTTAACCTTAAGATGCTTTTGGAAAACCGGGCCCTGATCAACAGTATGGTTGTCTATGGACCAGATCATGGCAAAGATGGCGCCGGAGAGGATGACTGACGTTTTATCGGCTCTTAACCAACCATGCTATTTTGTTACTTTTTTCACATTGTTTGTAACTTATTTTGTATGTTTCTGCTACTGTGTCTTATGGAAAGAGCTTCTGTACATCAGAACAGCGATTACTCACCAATAATTTTTTCTTTAATGAGTCGGGAAGGATATACTTCAAAAACCTGAACAGGCCCTCATCCCTGTCATTTGCTGGAGAAATAAACTGAGATTTCGCAGAAAGAGATCGGGTGCCTTGTGAGGATCAGGCGACGAGTGGCTAATCTGCGTTTGCCATCCGTACTGTTAGCCAACGTTCAATCGCTGGAAAATTAATCGGACGAACTGAAAGAACGTATATTCTACCAACGGGACATTAAAAACTGTAAAATCTTATGTTTCACAGAGTTGTGGCTGAACGACAACATTAATAACATAGAGATGGTGGGTTATACACTATCGGCAGGATAGAACAGCAGCCTCTGGTAAGACACGGGGCAGTGGCCTATGTATATTTGTAAACAACAGGTAGAGTATCTCATGATTGGCTGTATTTTTCGTAGCTGTCTTACATACCACCACAGACCGATGGTGGCACTAAAACCACACTCAATGAGCTGTATACCTCCATAAAGAAACAGGAAAATGCTCATCCAGAGGCGGCGCTCCTAGTGGCCAGGGACTTTAATGCAGGGAAACTTAAATCAGTTTTACCTCATTTCTACCAGCATGTTAAATGTGCAACCAGAGGGAAAAAAAACTCTAGACCACCTTTACTCCACACACAGAGACAGGTACAAAGCTCTCCCTCACCATCCATTTGGCAAATCTGACCATAATTCTATCCTTCGGATTCCTGCTTACAAGCAAAAATGAAAGCAGGAAGCACCAGTCACTCGGTCTATAAAAAAGTGGTCAGATGAAGCAGATACTAAACTGCAGGACTATTTTGCACAGACGGGAATATGTTCCGGACTTCTTCTGATGGCATTGAGGAGTACACCACCTCAGTCACTGGCTTCATCAATAAGTGCATCGATGACGTCGTCCCCACAGTGACTGTACGTACATACCCCAACCAGATGCTGTGGATTACAGGCAACATTCGCACTGAGCTAAAGAGTAGAGCTGTCGCTTTCAATGAGCAGGACTCTAACCCGGAAGCTTATAAGAAATCCCACTATGCCCTCCGACAAACCATCAAACAGGCAAAGCTTAAATACAGGACTAAGATTGAATCGTACTACACCGGCTCAGACACTCGTCGGATGTGGCAGGGCTTGCAAACTATTACAGACTACAAAGGGAAACACAGCCGGGAGCTGCCCAGTGACACAAGCCTACCAGATGAGCAAAATAACTTCTATGCTCGCTTCGAGGCAAGTAACACTGAAACATGCATGAAAGCATCAGCTGTTCCGGACGACTGTGTGATCACGCTCTCCACAGCCAGTAAGACCTTTAAACAGGTCAACATTCACAAGGCCGCTGGGCCAGACAGATTACCAGGATGTGTACACTGAGCATGCGCTGATCAACTGGCAAGTGTCGTCACAGACATTTTCAACCTCTCTCTGTCTGAGTCTTTAATACTAACATTTTTCAAGCAGACCACCATAGTCCCTGTGCCCAATAACTATCGACCCATAGCACTTATGTCTGTAGCCATGAAGTGCTTTGAAAGGCTGGTCATGGCTCACATCAACACCATTATCCCAGAAACCCTAGACCCACTCCAATTTGCATACCGCCCCCAACAGATCCACAGATGATGCAATCTCTATTGCACTCCACACTGTCCTTTCCCACCTGGACAAAAGGAACACCTATGTGAGAATGCTATTCATTGACTACAGCTCAGCGTTCACCACCGTAGTGCCCTCAAAGCTCATCACTAAGATAAGCACCCTGGGACTAAACACCTCCCTCTGCAACTGGATCCTGGACTTCCTGACGGGCCGTCCCCAGGATGTAAGGGTAGGTAACAACACAACCGCTACACTGATCCTCAACACATGGGCCCCTCAGGGGTGCATGCTCAGTCCCCTCCTGTACTCCCTGTTCACTCATGACTGCACGGCCAGGCTCGACTCCAACACCATCATTAAGTTTGCCGATGACACAACAGTGGGTCACCGACAACGATGAGACAGCCTATAGGGAGGAGGTCAGAGACCTGACCGTGTGGTGCAAGGACAACAACCTCTCCCTAAATGTGATCAAGACAAAGGAGTTGATTGTGGACTACAGGAAAAGGAGGATGAGCACACACCCATTTTCATTGACGGGGCTGTAGTGGAGCAGGTTGAGCGCTTCAAGTTCCTTGGCGTCCACATCACCAACAAACTAACATGGTCCAAGAACACTAAGACAGCCGTGAAGAGGGAACAACAAAACCTATTCCCCCTCAGGAGACCGAAAAGATTTGGCATGGGTCCTCAGATCCTCAAAATGTTTTACAGCTGCAGCATCGAAAGCATCCTAAGGGTTGCATCACTGCCTGGTATGGCAATTGCTCAGCCTCCGACCGCAAGGCACTACAAAGGGTAGTGCGTACGCCAAGCTTCCTGCCATCCAGGACCTCTATACCAGGCGGTGTCACCAAGCTTCCTGCCATCCAGGACCTCTATACCAGGTGGTGTCAGAGGAAGGCCCCCAAAATTGTCAAAGACTCCAGCTACCCTAGTCATAGACTGTTCTCTCTGCTACCACATGGCAAGCGGTACCGGAGGGCCAAGTCTAGGTCTAAGAGGCTTCTAAACAGCTTCTACCCCCAAGCCATAGGACTCCTGAACATCTAATCAAATGGCTACCCAGGCTATTTGCATTGCCCCCCCCCCCCCCCCCCAACCCGCCCTTCTATGCTGCATAGTCATTTTAATAACTCTATCTACATGTACATATTACCTCGACACCGGTGCCCCAGCACATTGACTCTGTAGCGGTACCCCCTGTATATAGCCCCACTATTGTTATTTTACTGCTGCTCTTTAATTATTTGTTATTCTTAGCTCTTACTTTTTTTGGGGTATTTTCTTAAAACTGCATTGTTGGTTAAGGGCTTGTAAGTAAGCATTTCTCTGTAAAGTCTACACCTGTTGTATTTGGCGCATGTGACAAATCAAATTTGATTTGATTTAATCAACGGTAAGGTTGTCTAGGGACCAGATCAACAGTATTCTTGCCTATGACTCTCTTCTCTGTATATATCAATGATGTCGCTCTTTCTGCTGGTGAGTCTCTGATCCACCTCTACGCAGACGACACCATTCTGTATACTTCTGGCCCTTCTTTGGACACTGTGTTAACAACCCTCCAGACAAGCTTCAATGCCATACAACTCTCCTTCCGTGGTCTCCAACTGCTCTTAAATACAAGTAAAACTAAATGCATGCTCTTCAACCGATCGCTGCCTGCACCTGCCCGCCCGTCCAGCATCCCTACTCTGGACGGTTCTTACTTAGAATATGTGGACAACTACAAATACCTAGGTGTCTGGTTAGACTGTAAACTCTCCTTCCAGACTCACATAAAACATCTCCAATCCAAAGTTAAATCTAGAAGTGGCTTCCTATTTCACAACAAAGCATCCTTCACTCATGTTGCCAAACATACCCTCATAAAACTGACCATCTTACCGATCCTCGACTTTGGCGATGTCATTTACAAAATAGCCTCCAACACCCTACTCAACAAATTGGTTGCAGTCTATCACAGTGCCGTCCGTTTTGTCACCAAAGCCCCATATACTACCCACCACTGCAACCTGTACGCTCTCATTGGCTGGCCCTCGCTTCATACTCGTCGCCAAACCCACTGGCTCCAGGTCATCTACAAGACCCTGCTAGGTAAAGTCCCGCCTTATCTCTGCTCGCTGGTCACCATAGCTGCACTCACCCGTAGCTCGCGTTCCAGCAGGTATATCTCACTTGTCACCTCCAAAGCCAATTCCTCCTTTGGCCGCCTCTCCTTCCAGTTCTCTGCTGCCAATGACTAGGACAAACTACAAAAATCTCTGGAACTGGAAACACTTATCTCCCTCACTACCTTTAAGCACCAGCTGCCAGAGCAGCTCACAAATCACTGCACCTGTACATAGCTCATCTATAAATAGCCCAAACAACTACCTCTTCCCCTATTGTATTTATTTGTTTATGTTGCTCCTTTGCACCCCAGTATTTCTACTTTGCACACTCATCTACTGTCAAATCTACCATTCCAGTGTTTTATTTTATTTTATTTTTTGAATATTTTATTTTTGCATTTTCCAATTAAGAACATTCAAAACAAAAGTGAAAAGATATTAGACAACGATAGGACAAAGTGACAGTAACAGACTTTACCTCCCTTATCTCACCTCATTTGCTCACATTGTATATAGACTTATTTTTCTACTGTATTATTGACTGTATGTTTTGTTTATTCCATGTGTAACTCTGTGTTGTTATATGTGTCGAACTGCTTTGCTTTATCTTGGCCAGGTCGCAGTTGTAAATGAGAACTTGTTCTCAACTTGCCTACCTGGTTAAATAAAGGTGAAATAAAAAAAAATAAAAAAAATGTCTTGCCTATGGACCAGATCAACAGTAAGGGCATTGCTCAGCACCTTCCAATGTGACTGACTGTGTTCCTTTCAGGAGAGTATAGAGCCGGCAGAGCCCCCTAAAGCTCACCTTCTGTCTGGGTGTCTGCGGCGTAAGCGTCCCCGGACGGCCCCTGTGGACAACACACTGTTGCCCCCGGTGGACATCCAGAACTACTGCAGCATCAGCCACGCCTCCTGCGGCCGCACTGAGCACGACCGCGCCGAGGAAGAGGTGGCCAAAGCAAAAGAGCGTATTCCTGTGCGGAGGAGCTGCGAGGTCAAGGAGCTGTCCAATGGACGCATTCACACTGCACTCCGTCCCGCCCCCCACTCCCAATCCCTGACCAGCCAACAACAACATCGAGTCAGGAGCATGCAGAACAGGGAGAAGAAGGCTACGCAGATGCTGGCCATTGTGCTTGGTGAGTAGCTCTACTTTTTGTATTAGGCCTATCACCATCTGTATAATGTACTTAGCTCTATTAACTCTACCATGTGATTTGACTGAGAACACGTTGATCATGAGAATGGACCAGTAATTCGTAGAACATAGAAAAAAATAGTTAAGCTATTGCTAAAGTACATTACATGTGAGGCTGCTGAGGGGAGAACGGCTCATAATAATGGCCGGAACAGAGAAAATGGAATGGCATGGAAACCATGTGTTTGATACCATCCCAGGGCAGTAATTACCCAGAGCCCATCCTCCCTATTTAAGGTGCCACCAACCTCTTGGGATGTGCATTGATGGAATGCACTTTAGGGATCTAGTGAGTGACTATGTCTTTTTTTTAATAAAAAGGTCAAATGTTAGTGCACTGTTAAAATGAAGTGCTCTATAACAAAACAACTAGTGGCAATTGAGCTGCCACCACCTTACAAACAAAACCTTGACTTGGCTGGAGTATTGAAACACGTGGTTCTGAGGGTATTGGGACAGTTTTGAAACGTTCATCCTGAGGTGTTCTGAAACATGGTGTGTTGTAACACCACTTAATCAAGAGTTGCGCAACACCTTGCCAGGGACTGGGAACACAAAGGCAGAAAAGGTTGAAAACGCTGGCATTTCGAGTCCTATCTAGTGCAGAATTAGACCCCTTCTTCTGGTGTTTCGAGTCCTGTCTCGTGCAGAATTAGACCCCTTCTTCGGGTGTTTCCAAATACTGTGAATGGGAGTCCCTGTGCTCAAATATGGCGTGCTGATAAAAGCTTCATCAGTAATTCTAAAAGGTCAAGTGGACAGTATTGTGCTCAAACAAAGGACACAAGAAAATACAGTTTTGTTAATAAGTTTGTCCAGGATAATGATGAGTACAAAATGTGTTTTTCAAGACGAGATTGAAGCTTCAAATGCTTTCTTATTTGCAAATGATCAAATGACAACAAAACATTAACAGGTCTTTAAGATTTTTACATTGATCTGTAAGGTATTTATCATCTTCCAAAATCAACAGACATGTGGCATTATATTTAAAGTTCATGGAATATATAAATACAGGCAATGACTGCTAATGTTAGCAGTAGCAGTCATACAAAACTTCAGCCCCGTCTCAATGCAATCCACCAGTCACCCATTATGCTAATGTCCTGACCTGCGTCTTTATTTTAAGGTGTTGGTACATGGAAGGTTGTACACATGAATTGAATCACAGTACAGTTGAGTTAGAGGATATGATTGACAGTTGACAGTTGAGTTGGCATTAGTCTGTGATCCTGGCTGTGGTTAGGATTGGCCAGCCGGTGTTTTTCTGCAGGGAAACAGAGATGGCTAATAATAATGACAAGCAATAATGAATGTACATGAATGCATCATTAGGATATCAAATGCTATAATATTAATACATTGCAATACAAATACAATTATTAAATATAAATAACAATATGTAAAAAATAATATGTGATCAAGCTATGCAAATATAGAGTCAAGATACCAATATGAATGTCAAGTGGAATGCGGTAGGCCAAAGCTAGAGCAGGCTAAAATGGCAGTGGCTAATTAGTTTAGCATATAGCATGTGGGGTATACATCAAAACAGTAGATACAACTCACTTAAGCTAGTATTAACTAAAAAGCAGGCCTTCGTTTGCATAAAAAATAAAGTGCACGAAGGTGCAAATACATTACGTGTCAGTTAACTACAGCACAAGTAGCGCCAAGAGCTGTCAGAGCAGCTCACAGATCACTGCACCTGTACATAGCCCATCTGTAAACAGCCCATATATCTACCTCATCCCCATACTGTATTTATTTATCTTGCTCCTTTGCATCCCAGTATCTCAACTTGCACATTCATATTCTGCACATCCTACCATTCCAGTGTTTAATTGCTATATTGTAATTACTTTGCCACCACGGCCTATTTATTGCCTTATCTCTCTTATCCTACCTCATTTGCACATGCTGTATATAGATTTTCCTACTGTATTATTGATTGTATGTTTGTTTATTCCATGTGTAACTCTGTGTTGTTGTATGTGCCAAACTGCTTTGCTTTATCTTGGCCAGGTCGCAGTTGTAAATGAGAACTTGTTCTCAACTGGCCTACCTGGTTAAATCAAGGTGATCTGGCCTACCTGGTTAAATAAAGGTGATCTGGCCTACCTGGTTAAATAAAGGTGATCTGGCCTACCTGGTTAAATAAAGGTGATCTGGCCTACCTGGTTAAATAAAGGTGATCTGGCCTACCTGGTTAAATAAAGGTGATCTGGCCTACCTGGTTAAATCAAGGTGATCTGGCCTACCTGGTTAAATAAAGGTGATCTGGCCTACCTGGTTAAATCAAGGTGATCTGGCCTACCTGGTTAAATAAAGGTGATCTGGCCTACCTGGTTAAATAAAGGTGATCTGGCCTACCTGGTTAAATAAAGGTGATCTGGCCTACCTGGTTAAATAAAGGTGATCTGGCCTACCTGGTTAAATAAAGGTGATCTGGCCTACCTGGTTAAATAAAGGTGATCTGGCCTACCTGGTTAAATAAAGGTGATCTGGCCTACCTGGTTAAATAAAGGTGATCTGGCCTACCTGGTTAAATAAAGGTGATCTGGCCTACCTGGTTAAATAAAGGTGATCTGGCCTACCTGGTTAAATAAAGGTGATCTGGCCTACCTGGTTAAATAAAGGTGATCTGGCCTACCTGGTTAAATAAAGGTGATCTGGCCTACCTGGTTAAATAAAGGTGATCTGGCCTACCTGGTTAAATAAAGGTGATCTGGCCTACCTGGTTAAATAAAGGTGATCTGGCCTACCTGGTTAAATAAAGGTGATCTGGCCTACCTGGTTAAATAAAGGTGATCTGGCCTACCTGGTTAAATAAAGGTGATCTGGCCTACCTGGTTAAATAAAGGTGATCTGGCCTACCTGGTTAAATAAAGGTGATCTGGCCTACCTGGTTAAATAAAGGTGATCTGGCCTACCTGGTTAAATAAAGGTGATCTGGCCTACCTGGTTAAATAAAGGTGATCTGGCCTACCTGGTTAAATAAAGGTGATCTGGCCTACCTGGTTAAATAAAGGTGATCTGGCCTACCTGGTTAAATAAAGGTGATCTGGCCTACCTGGTTAAATAAAGGTGATCTGGCCTACCTGGTTAAATAAAGGTGATCTGGCCTACCTGGTTAAATAAAGGTGATCTGGCCTACCTGGTTAAATAAAGGTGATCTGGCCTACCTGGTTAAATAAAGGTGATCTGGCCTACCTGGTTAAATAAAGGTGATCTGGCCTACCTGGTTAAATAAAGGTGATCTGGCCTACCTGGTTAAATAAAGGTGATCTGGCCTACCTGGTTAAATAAAAGTGATCTGGCCTACCTGGTTAAATAAAGGTGATCTGGCCTACCTGGTTAAATAAAGGTGATCTGGCCTACCTGGTTAAATAAAGGTGATCTGGCCTACCTGGTTAAATAAAGGTGATCTGGCCTACCTGGTTAAATAAAGGTGATCTGGCCTACCTGGTTAAATAAAGGTGATCTGGCCTACCTGGTTAAATAAAGGTGATCTGGCCTACCTGGTTAAATAAAGGTGATCTGGCCTACCTGGTTAAATAAAGGTGATCTGGCCTACCTGGTTAAATAAAGGTGATCTGGCCTACCTGGTTAAATAAAGGTGATCTGGCCTACCTGGTTAAATAAAGGTGATCTGGCCTACCTGGTTAAATAAAGGTGATCTGGCCTACCTGGTTAAATAAAGGTGATCTGGCCTACCAGGTTAAATAAAGGTGATCTGGCCTACCTGGTTAAATAAAGGTGATCTGGCCTACCTGGTTAAATAAAGGTGATCTGGCCTACCTGGTTAAATAAAGGTGATCTGGCCTACCTGGTTAAATAAAGGTGATCTGGCCTACCAGGTTAAATAAAGGTGATCTGGCCTACCTGGTTAAATAAAGGTGATCTGGCCTACCTGGTTAAATAAAGGTGATCTGGCCTACCTGGTTAAATAAAGGTGATCTGGCCTACCTGGTTAAATAAAGGTGATCTGGCCTACCTGGTTAAATCAAGGTGATCTGGCCTACCTGGTTAAATAAAGGTGATCTGGCCTACCTGGTTAAATAAAGGTGATCTGGCCTACCTGGTTAAATCAAGGTGATCTGGCCTACCTGGTTAAATCAAGGTGATCTGGCCTACCTGGTTAAATAAAGGTGATCTGGCCTACCTGGTTAAATAAAGGTGATCTGGCCTACCTGGTTAAATCAAGGTGATCTGGCCTACCTGGTTAAATAAAGGTGATCTGGCCTACCTGGTTAAATAAAGGTGATCTGGCCTACCTGGTTAAATAAAGGTGATCTGGCCTACCTGGTTAAATAAAGGTGATCTGGCCTACCTGGTTAAATAAAGGTGATCTGGCCTACCTGGTTAAATAAAGGTGATCTGGCCTACCTGGTTAAATAAAGGTGATCTGGCCTACCTGGTTAAATAAAGGTGATCTGGCCTACCTGGTTAAATAAAGGTGATCTGGCCTACCTGGTTAAATAAAGGTGATCTGGCCTACCTGGTTAAATAAAGGTGATCTGGCCTACCTGGTTAAATAAAGGTGATCTGGCCTACCTGGTTAAATAAAGGTGACATTTAAAAGAAAAGAAAAAGAAACAGATCAATGAATCCAAGTAGCTGTTTTACTTGGACTATTAGCATGTGTGGCCGAAATGTTACACAAAACAAATGTTTTTATTAACTGAATTCCTTTTCTGTTTCGTTCTTCAATGTGATAACATTTTGTTCTCACGTTTTCATTGGTTGTTTCAGCTGAGCATTTGGTGTGCTCTCACCTGTCTGAGTTGGTGAAGGACCTACATACAGGGGAGGTGCCTGCAAACTTGTTTTTATACTTGACCATGCTAGAGGGCAAACCTGCCGGGAATGCCCTCCATCTTCCTCCATGCCTCAGGCTGGGGGGAATTCTGAACACTACAGGAGCACAATGTCTGAAGTTCACATTTTGCCTTAAATCTATACATTTGTCTTCTGATATGAAGGTCTGAAAAATTTCACAAATGAAAATTCTCCCTAGGCCCTTTTCAAACTTGAGATAAGTTGATTTAACGTGGAATGAATAAATAGATGAAAATGGACTTTAGTAAAACATTTATTCAGTCCATGTTAAGTCTACTTCTGTCAAGTCTGAATGAGGCCCCATGTGCTCAGTGTAACGAGTGTGGTTCAGCACAACAGTTTAGTTGTGCTGAACCTAGAAGACAGGCTGAGTGGACTAAGGCGGGGTTTTGACAAGCAGGGTAACCAGGTTCACATCCACCTTCTCACAAGAATACCAGTGATGAGGACCCACTTTATCAATGTTACCTCTACTATGACTTACATAGCCTGAAACATGTTGATTGTAACATGATTTATAATCTCACAGTTGCCTGGAAACTGTAGCCTATAATTAGTGCCAAAGTCTACCTTAGGAAAAGTATACATCCCCAGTGTCTTCTTTAGAATCTTAATGGAAATATTGACAGAACATTCCATATTTACAATCAGTCTATTATTTATGCCTCTATTTAGGCCGTGAATCGAATGCAATTTATAAGCCTTGGATTGTATGAGAGACATTTATTTGAGTGTTTTGGTGCTGCCTTTTACATGCACGGAAACACCAGAGAGGGTCACAACACTCGAAAAAACACAATGATTCAGATTGAAGAGCCACTCCGGGTGTTTCAGAGTACTTCCATTCTGTTTTGAAGTACATTTATTGTATCATCACACCAGATCTCAGTTTAGGTGCATTACTTTTCATGGTTTTACGACACAACGATGGTGTTTTCAGTCCTATTTCAACAGGGATGATAGACTGTGAACACTGTTGTACAATACTGAGGTTATGGCCATGGGAGTCAGAGGACAGAATCACTTTTCTCACAGATCTATTACCACCATTATAACACCATTATACTCCACAACACAATAGAACAATGTCTGCAGTGCACTACAAAGCCAATATATTGCCTATGTGGGATATCAGTTACAATTCATTCTCTTCACTGCTGGGAGCCTAGCACTAGTTAGTCTGCAGCTTAGGTGAGTCTTTAGTCAATCAGAACAAACCATTGGAAATCTCAAATGTAAATTGGATGGGTGGATCCAAAGATAGATATCCACTCTGAGACCAAACACCTGCTACCAAACATCTCTTTTTCACACACACACATACTGTAATGATTAGCGGTGGTGTTGACGGCCATTGGTCCAGGCTGTTCACTGTGGGAGATGTTGGTGAGTCCAGGCCCTACTGAGTGACACTGAAGCTAATCAGAGGTGTCTACTTAATGAGACAGAGGAATCTCTCTCTCTCACACACACACACACACACACACACACACACACACACACACACACACACACACACACACACACACACACACACACACACACACACAGAGCAGATGTCCTCAGCCTCACACTAGCTTCTCTTGCCAAGAGAGAATTGGATTGGTCTTTGAACTGTGGGGGAGACACTGGGGGAGACAAATTCCACATCGACCCTTAGCCTTGCCCCAGCCCTCTACCCTCTAAGCGCTCCCTCCCCCCAGCTCTCTAAGAACCCCCCCAGCCCTCTACCCTCTAAGCACTCCCTCCCCCCAGCTCTCTAAGAACCCCCCCAGCCCACTACCCTAAGCACCCCCCTAGCCCACTACCCTAAGCACTCCCTTCCCCCAGCTCTCTAAGAACCCCCCCCCAGCCCACTACCCTAAGCACCCCCCCAGCCCACTACCCTAAGCACTCCCTCCCCCCAGCTCTCTAAGAACCCCCCCCAGCCCTCTACCCTCTAAGCACCCCCTCCCCCCAGCTCTCTAAGATCCCCCCCCAGCCCACTACCCTAAGCACTCCCTCCCCCAGCTCTCTAAGATCCCCCCCCCCAGCCCACTACCCTAAGCACTCCCTCCCCACAACCCTCTAAGAAATTCCCTTAACCCTCTAAGAACCCCCCCCCAGCCCACTACCCTAAGCACCCCCCCCAGCCCACTACCCTAAGCACTCCCTCCCCCCAGCTCTCTAAGAACCCCCCCAGCCCACTACCCTAAGCACTCCCTCCCCCCAGCTCTCTAAGAACCCCCCCCAGCCCTCTACCCTCTAAGCACTCCCTCCCCCCAGCTCTCTAAGAACCCCCCCAGCCCACTACCCTAAGCACTCCCTCCCCCCAGCTCTCTAAGAACCCCCCCCCAGCCCTCTACCCTCTAAGCACTCCCTCCCCCCAGCTCTCTACCCTCTAAGCACTCCCTCCCCCCAGCTCTCTAAGATCCCCCCCCAGCCCACTACCCTAAGCACTCCCTCCCCACAACTCTCTAAGAAATTCCCTTAACCCTCTAAGAACCCCCCCCCCAACCCTAAACACATGGCCCCCATGCCGGATCCGGCAGGTGACACATTTCTATTTCTATTCAGTCTGAGTAATGATGTGTTGTCAATTCAGCTCGGCCCGCTTCCATGCCTACCGCCCGCGTTGCGCTGCACTACAAGTCACAGCAAGCACTGCCAAAGTACTGCACGCCAAATGGCAGTGCATCGCCGCACACACACCCCTCCTCCCAGACCCACACACACACGAGCCAGTCAGTGCGCTGTATCATCTCATCACTAATAGCACTGACCGAATCTTCGACCGGACCGAAAGTTGAAACGTCACACACACACTCACACACAGAGTAGATGTCCTCAGCCTCACACACTCCCTAGCTTCTCTGGCCAAGAGAGAATTGGATTGGTCTTTCACTAATAGCACTGACCGAATCTTCTACCGGACCGAAAGTTGAAACGTGTTGTAAGCTAAATGTCCATGCCAAGTTTCGGTTCCACGAAACAATATGACGACCATACGGGGATAAGTTACTAATACAGGAGAATAGGGCACACAAGCGACAGCCAGTATAAATAAATATCTACTTTATGAAATTACAGCCTGCTGTGCTCGCTCACTTTGCCGAATTCAGCGTCAATTGCGCTGCTTTCGTGTCCGGTTTACAGCGCGCAGCAGAGGGAAAGTGTTCAGACACATGCCCGTCGTAACAAGGCTACTAAAATGTTGCCGCCTGCCTTCGGTTTTTAAAGCTTGACAATGAATAACCAAAAAACTAAACCTGCAACAAAACACAATACAAATGAGAAACATGTAGGCCTATTACAGCAACATTTGAGCAGTAGCCTCGGCTGGCTCCTCAACTACAACACATGTTGAGTGCCCCACGTAGTAATGCTGCACTCAACTGCACCGGTGATCCATGCAGTGGGACAAAATAAAGACAACTGGTTTCAAATGTAAAATTTACTGTACGTTTTTTTTCTTCCATTAAACTTTTTGATTAGGGTTGCAGCATATTATGCACATCTGCAAGCATAGCAGCAAAGGCTGGATAAATGATTTCTCTCTTTTAATATGATAAAATGCTATATACAGCATCCTATACATCAGTGGACATTATAAAGGGACATATTTATCCAAACAAAACAACAGCCAGTTTGGGCCAGTTGTATGCACGTTGTTTGTAAAAACAAACATAATAAGCTATGTCTGGCCCGCAAATTCGTTAGTTTTTTCAATATGTCCTGTGCGCTGATAGTTTGACAGCCCTGCTCTAAGCACCCCCCCCCCCCCCCCACACACACCCCTCTACCCTCTAAGCACTCCCTCCCCCCAACCCTCTACCCCCCCTCTACCCTCTAAGCTCTCCCTCCTCCCAACCCTTTAAGCTCTCCCTCCTCCCAACCCTCTAAGCTCTCCCTCCTCCCACCCCTCTACCCTCTAAGCTCTCCCTCTTCCCAACCCTCTAAGCTCTCCCTCCTCCCAACCCTCTACCCTCTAAGCTCTAAGCTCTCCCTCCTCCCAACCCTTTAAGCTCTCCCTCCTCCCAACCCTCTAAGCTCTCCCTCCTCCCAACCCTCTAAGCTCTCCCTCCTCCCAACCCTCTAAGCTCTCCCTCCTCCCAACCCTCTACCCTCTAAGCTCTCCCTCCTCCCAACCCTTTAAGCTCTCCCTCCTCCCAACCCTCTAAGCTCTCCCTCCTCACAACCCTTTAAGCTCTCCCTCCTCCCAACCCTCTAAGCTCTCCCTCCTCCCAACCCTCTACCCGCTAAGCTCTCCCTCCTCCCAACCCTTTAAGCTCTCCCTCCTCCCAACCCTCTAAGCTCTCCCTCCTCCCAACCCTCTAAGCTCTCCCTCCTCCCAACCCTTTAAGCTCTCCCTCCTCCCAACCCTCTAAGCTCTCCCTCCTCCCACCCCTCTACCCTCTAAGCTCTCCCTCTTCCCAACCCTCTAAGCTCTCCCTCCTCCCAACCCTCTACCCTCTAAGCTCTCCCTCCTCCCAACCCTCTAAGCTCTCCCTCCTCCCAACCCTCTCTCCCTCCTCCAAACCCTCTAAGCACTCCCTCCTCCCAACCCTCTAAGCTCTCCCTCCTCCCAACCCTCTACCCTCTAAGCTCTCCCTCCTCCCAACCCTCTAAGCTCTCCCTCCTCCCAACCCTCTAAGCTCTCCCTCCTCCCAACCCTCTAAGCTCTCCCTCCTCCCAACCCTCTAAGCTCTCCCTCCTCCCAACCCTCTAAGCTCTCCCTCCTCCCAACCCTCTAAGCTCTCCCTCCTCCCAACCCTCTACCCTCTAAGCTCTCCCTCCTCCCAACCCTCTAAGCTCTCCCTCCTCCCAACCCTCTAAGCTCTCCCTCCTCCCACCCCTCTACCCTCTAAGCTCTCCCTCCTCCCAACCCTTTAAGCTCTCCCTCCTCCCAACCCTCTACCCTCTAAGCTCTCCCTCCTCCCAACCCTCTAAGCTCTCCCTCCTCCCAACCCTCTAAGCTCTCCCTCCTCCCAACCCTCTACCCTCTAAGCTCTCCCTCCTCCCAACCCTCTAAGCTCTCCCTCCTCCCAACCCTCTACCCTCTAAGCACTCCCAACCCTCTAAGCTCTCCCTCCTCCCAACCCTCTACCCTCTAAGCTCTCCCTCCTCCCAACCCTCTAAGCTCTCCCTCCTCCCAACCCTCTAAGCTCTCCCTCCTCCCAACCCTCTAAGCTCTCCCTCCTCCCAACCCTCTACCCTCTAAGCTCTCCCTCCTCCCAACCCTCTACCCTCTAAGCTCTCCCTCCTCCCAACCCTCTACCACAGCTAGAAAAATGAGACAGATATTTCACCATATGTATAATTGTGAAGCATCCGCTTGGCGTTTCCACTCACTACCATATATGGCAGTGAGAGGAAGGCCAATGGCCGGCAGTGGGAGAAGATGGAAGGAGATGTCCGACATTCTGCAAATGTGTTCATCGATAAAACATTTTATCTCAAAACAGTTTTCTGCTCCCAAAACTAGAATATGTTATAAATGGAGTGGACTAAGTTTTGTAGACTTGTTTTGCGTTGTTTAGAAGGAGTGCCAAGGTGAATTCAGTTATTGCACATGTGCACTTCACAGAGTAGGCGTTCTCTAACAGAAATATACAGATGTGTGTTAGAACGGGCCAATAGGATCTCGCTAGCCCGTGCTTGGCTCTGCCCACCTCCTTGCTTATTTTGCCCACTATGACTCATCTGTTCCCATTGGAAAGGACAGGCTGTGGCTTATCTTGGTTTACTTAATACAAATCTTTGCCTCTACCATCTAAGAACCCAACCCTCTACAGTCTAAGAACTCCTGTGGATCTGAAACTATGAGAAGGTGTAAGCGAGCCAAGTACTACACTGCTTAAATCTATCTGACTCTTCAAAATCTACAGATATCATATCTTAATTTGATCACTCTGTTGTTGCTAAATGAGCCTCGTGATTTACATAAATTCACTGAAAACCTGCAGTTCTCTTTCTCTCTCGCTGAAGCACCAAGCAGAATAAATGTCCTGCTACTGTAGGTTCTACTACTGCGACATTCAACTGTTTTTTTTAAATCTGAAATGCAGCCATACACATCAACAACTGTCCTTTCATAAAACTTAATAACACAAGATAGATATTGGTCTCCATTATGACATACAAGTGTATCCCAAATGCAGCCTCGAGCTACAACTAAAATATAGTCTAGTGTAGCCTATCAAAACAAATTTCCCATTTTAAATGATCACTTTTATGAGAATAATCAAATCCTCCTGCCGCAGGATTATTTTACTCCTGTGTCAAAACTGGTCAAATTAAGATCCTACATCTGTACATAACACATCTATAGGGGTATTGATCTACTTGGAATTCTGCCCGGGTGTTGAAGTTGATGTGTTAAAACATATAATTATTATTGTTACTAATGTACTCCCTCTCTCTTTTACTTTTACTATTTCACTGCCTCGCTTTATCTCGCTTTCCCTCTCACACTTGATCTCATGTTCTCTCTCCCCCTCCCTCTCTCTCTCCCCCCCTCTCTCCCCCCCTCTCTCTCCCCCTCTCTCTCTCTCTCCCTCTCTCTCTCCCCTCTCTCTCTTTCCCTCTCTCTCCCCCTCTCTCTCCCACCCTCTCTCTCTCCCCCTCTCTCTCCCCCCCTCTCTCTCTCTCTCCCTCTCTCTCTCCCCCTCTCTCTCTTTCCCTCTCTCTCCCCCTCTCTCTCCCCCTCTCTCTCTCTCTCCCTCTCTCTCTCCCCCTCTCTCTCTTTCCCTCTCTCTCCCCCTCTCTCTCTCCCTCTCTCTCCCCCCTCTCTCTCTCCCTCTCTCTCTCCCTCTCTCTCTCCCTCTCCCCCCCCCCTCTCTCTCTCCCCCTCTCTCTCTCCCTCTGTCATGCTCCCTCTCTCTCTCTCCCTCTGTCACACTTGATCACTTGTTCGGTCTCTCTCTCTCCCTTTCTCTCTCTCTCCCTCCGTCATGCTCCCTCTCTCTCTCTCTATCTCTGTCACACTTGATCACTTGTTCGGTCTCTCTCTCCCCCTCTCTCTCTCTCCCTCTCTCTCTCTCTCTCCCTCTCTCTCTCTCTCCCCCCTCTCTCTCTGCCTCTCTCTCTCTCCCTCCTCTCTCTCTCCCTCTGCCATGCTCCCTCTCTCTCCCTTTCTCTCTCTCTCCCTTTCTCTCTCTCTCCCTCTGTCATGCTCCCTCTCTCTCTCTCCCTCTGTCACACTTGATCACTTGTTCTGTCTCTCTCTCTCTCCCTTTCTCTCTCTCTCCCTCTGTCATGCTCCCTCTCTCTCGCTCCCTCTGTCACACTTGATCACTTGTTCTGTCTCCCCCACTCTCTCAATCCTTCTCTCGTTCCATCTTCCAGGGGTGTTCCTGATCTGCTGGCTGCCGTTCTTTGTGACTCACATCCTGAACACCCACTGCAGGACGTGTCGTATTCCCCCGGAGCTCTACAGCGCCTTCACCTGGCTGGGCTACGTCAACAGTGCCCTCAACCCCGTCATCTACACCACCTTCAACATCGAATTCAGACGCGCCTTCATCAAGATCCTCAGCTGCTGAGAACACCATGGTCCACCATGACTGGGTCATAGCCATGCTCCTGACGTGTACCGGACTGCACTTTGGGCCCGGCATCCCTGAGTATGGATAAGATACATGAGCCATGGCCTCAGCCTGAGTACCCATTATCAGGGCAATGACTGTCCTTTATCGAGATCATTGTCAGACCAGGGTTCTGAGCTGTACTGGACCTCAGGCCAGCCACACCTGAGCATGGATACTGCACTTGAGCCATGGATACATGAGCCATGACCGTCCATCTTCAGGGTCAATGACTCGTCTTCATTGAAACCATCTCCTGCCGAGAGGATAGGTCCATAATGACCATGTCTGACCATTCTCTTCCACTGGACCTCCCAGCACACTGGTCCTCTCAGCACACGGGTCCTCTCAGCACACTGGTCCTCTCAGCACACTGGTCCTCTCAGCACACTGGTCCTCTCAGCACACTGGTCCTCTCAGCACACTGGTCCTCCCATCACACTGGTCCTCTCAGCACACTGGTCCTCTCAGCACACTGGTCCTCCCATCACACTGGTCCTCTCAGCACACTGGTCCTCTCAGCGCACTGGTCCTCTCAGCGCACTGGTCCTCCCATCACACTGGTCCTCTCAGCACACTGGTCCTCCCATCACACTGGTCCTCTCAGCACACTGGTCCTCTCAGCGCACTGGTCCTCTCAGCGCACTGGTCCTCTCAGCGCACTGGTCCTCCCATCACACTGGTCCTCTCAGCACACTGGTCCTCCCATCACACTGGTCCTCCCAGCACTGGTCCTCTCAGCACACGGGTCCTCTCAGCGCACTGGTCCTCTCAGCGCACTGGTCCTCTCAGCGCACTGGTCCTCTCAGCGCACTGGTCCTCTCAGCGCACTGGTCCTCTCAGCACACTGGTCCTCCCAGCACTGGTCCTCTCGGCACACTGTTCCTCCCAGCACACTGGACCTCTCAGCACACTGGACCTCTCAGCACACTGGACCTCTCAGCACACTGGTCCTCTCAGCACACTGGAGCACATCTGAGCAAGGGCTCTCTGGCTGCCTCCTGATGGTACCTCAGGCCCAGCACACCTGAGCTGAACTGCAAGTACTGCATCTGCCAGTTGACCAGGAAGGGACCTGCTCCACCTGTGTTATACTGTACACAGAGGGCAGGAGACATGAATGGAGGGGATGGGAGCGAAATTCAAACCATAAAAATGACTGCTACAATACTGATGATTCAGAGATGGAAAAAATACTTTTAAATTTGGACAAATGATGAAAAGGAAATTAAAATAAGTGTTCTGCGCATCAATATGGCACAGGATCTGGACACAATGTACAGCAGTCAAAAAGAACCTGAATGTCCTCTCATGGTTTGCTCTTGTCTAATGTGATCTTTGTTTCAGGAAACCAGGGATTATACTCTGTCCTGGGTTTGGTGTTTCAGACATTTGTTGGATCAAATATAACGCTAGTTTAACTGGTGACATATGAAGAAAGACCTTCACTAATACTCAGCTACACAGATCAGACCACAGTCACAATCCTCCGTTTGATGATGCCTGGAACAGTGTAATGACCAATCATCTATACTGGCTACCAGAGGCCACTTATTCCGACGTCATGTGTCAATCAACACCACAGGGTCTTGCCTCAGTGGATATGAGTCGACAACTCCTAACGCAATCACAGATACAGCATGCCTCCCAAATGGCCCCCTCTTCCCTTTATAGTGGACTACTTTTGACCAGACTTAGGGTGCCATTTCTTACACACTACTCCAGGTGATGACTCACAGCTATTACTGTAGCAAGGGTCATGACTTAACTGTCATTTGTTCAAATAGTCACTGAGGTTATCGGGCCATTATATTCAGAGCAGCAGTATTTACTGTTACTAGTGACATCGTCCACCCCTCTTCCAACAGTCACCCACCACTGCATGCGTGTCAACGTTATCAGGCTGTTTTATATTTCAGTCGCTTAAAGGCTCCGTCCGTCTGAATCACTAGGAAGACCTTATATATCTGTGGATGTGGAGATGTTTGGATCGCTGTTGGAGTCGTTTAAATCGATGTCAACACTTATGGATCACAGAGGAAGCATTTTCAAAATGCTTTTTTGGTGCCACTGTAAAAGAAATTGATAAGGCTTCAGAGCAGAGGTGTCAAACTCATTTATCCCTGGGGGATTCAGTCTTCAACGAGGTCCGGAGGGCTTCGTCTGGTTATTTGGTTATATTTCCTTGCCCTCAAAATCTGCAAAACATGGTCCTCTATCCATCGTTTATTTCTGATGCTCCCTAACTGTCTAGCTTTCATTTCAGTGATTAATAGCGACCTGGGCTTTGTGGTGCCAGCGAATCGGACACGGGTGTGAATGGCGAAGTGGGCGGGGCTGTAACGGATAGGAAAAGTTTCTCTGTGTTGTGGTAAATAAAAGCTAAATGAAGCATTTCTCATGGGCTGCTTGTCATCTGTACACACACACACACACACACACACACACACACACACACACACACACACACACACGCAGACAGAGAAAGAGAGATGTTTGGATCACTGAAAAGATTTGGCAGGGGCCCTCAAATCCTCAAAAGGTTCTACAGCTGCATCATTGAGAGCATCCTGACTGGCTGCATCACCGCTTGCTATGGAAACTGCTTGGCATCTGACCACTACAGAGCGTAGTGTGTACGGCCCAGTACATCACTTGGGCCGAGCTCCCTGCCATCCAGAACTTCTATACCAGGCAGTGTCAGAGGAAGGCCCTAAAAATGGTCAACGACTCAGTCAGACTGTTCTCTCTGCTACCGCATGGCAAGCGGTACCGATGCACCTAGTCTGAAACAAACAGGACCCTGAACAGCTTCTTCCCGCAAGCCATAAGACGGATAAACAGTTAGTCTGGGTAGCTTTTTGGTTAATTATTTAACCCTTTTTACACTAACTATTTTTGACTCATCACATACCATGCTGCTACTGTTGATTATCTGTCCCTTTATTCCTAGTTATATGTACCTATCTACCTCAATGGCCTCGTACCCCTGCACATCCACTCATATGGTCAAGTTATTGTTAATCATTGTGTTTTTATTATTTTGTGTTATTACTTTTCTATCCTTTCTCTCTGCATCGTTGGGAAGTAAGCATTTCACTGTTAGTCTACAACTGTTGTTTATGAACCTTGTGAAGAATAAAATTAGATTTGATGTGCGTGTGGAGGGAGATCGTGAGCGGTATGTGTAGTATGGAGAAGCAGCTTGGGTTCTGGGGCAGTATCACAGCTGGACCCCAGCTGAGCCCTGCCAGAACCACAGAAACATGTAGAGAGATAGAAAAGAGGGCTGAAGATACAAAAGGAGAGGAAATATGAACGGAGCTAAATATATTTACAAAGACAAAAGGAAGGAGAGAGCAAGAGAGAGAGAGAGAAAGAGAAAGGAGAGAGAAAGAGAGAGAGAGAGGCTAGCAGGGGATAGATGGAGTTTGGAGCCAGTCAGTCAGGTGTGTCTCAGTGGAAAGAACACCAGTGACACTCGCTCCACTTAGAGAGATGTGCGCCTGTTCCCCAACCACAAACCACACATCACCTCACACCGAAGACTAATTGTGTACCTGTTCCCTAACCACAACCCACACATCACCTCACACCTCAGACTAATTGTGTACCTGTTCCCTAACCACAACCCACACATCACCTCACACCTCCACTTAGAGAGATGTGAACCTGTTCCCCAACCACAACCCACACATCACCTCACACCTCCACTTAGAGAGATGTGAACCTGTTCCCCAACCACAACCCACACATCACCTCACACCTCCACTTAGATCTGCACCTGTTTCCCAACCACAACCCACACATCACCTCACACCTCCACTTAGAGAGATGTGAACCTGTTCCCCAACCACAACCCACACATCACCTCACACCTCCACTTAGATCTGCACCTGTTCCCCAACCACAACCCACACATCACCTCACACCTCCACTTAGAGAGATGTGAACCTGTTCCCCAACCACAACCCACACATCACCTCACACCTCCACTTAGATCTGCACCTGTTCCCCAACCACAACCCACACATCACCTCACACCTCCCCTTAGAGAGATATGCACCTGTTCCCCAACCACAACCCACACATCACCTCACACCTCCACTTAGATCTGCACCTGTTCCCCAACCACAACCCACACATCACCTCACACCTCCACTTAGAGAGATGTGCACCTGTTCCCCAACCACAACCCACACATCACCTCACACCTCCACTTAGAGAGATGTGCACCTGTTCACCAACCACAACCCACACATCACCTCACACCTCCACTTAGATCTGCACCTGTTCCACAACCCACACATCACCTCACACCTCCACTTAGAGAGATCTGCACCTGTTCCCCAACCACAACCTACACATCACCTCACAACTCAGACTAATTGTGTACCTGTTCCCTAATCACAACCCACACATCACCTCACACCTCAGACTAATTGTGTACCTCTGTGTGTTTGTGCGTGCATGTGTGCGTCCAGGAGTGAGAGAGGGGGAGAGAGAGAGCATAAAGCATATTGATGTAATAGAGAGGATGAGACACAAACACTACTATGTGTTTGTGTATACATATGCATATTGATATTTGCATATGGATATCTGCATGATGATATCTACATATTGATATCTAAATGTTATCTGTATACTGATATCTGCATATTGATATCTACATATTGATATCTGCATGTTATCTGTATATCTGCATATTGATATCTACATATTGATTTCTGCATGTTATCTGTATACTGATATCTGCATATTGATATCTACATATTGATATCTACATGTTTATATCTGCATTTTTATCTGTATACTGATATCTGCATGTTGATATCTGCATATTGATATCTCCATGTTATCTGTATACTGATATCTGCATATTGATATCTCCATGTTATCTGTATACTGATATCTACATATTGATATCTGCATGTTATCTGTATACTGATATCTGCATATTGATATCTCCATGTTATCTGTATACTGATATCTGCATATTGATATCTGCATGTTATCTGTATACTGATATCTGCATGTTGATATCTGCATATTGATATCTCCATGTTATCTGTATACTGATATCTGCATATTGATATCTCCATGTTATCTGTATACTGATATCTACATCTGCATGGTGAACAGAATGGCCCCGGAAGGGACGGCTGACATTTTACGGGCTCCTAACCAATTGTGCTATTTTCTGTGTTTTTTCGCATTGTAACTTATTTTGTACATAATGTTGCTGCTACCTAATCTTATGACCGAAAAGAGGTTCTGGATATCAGAACATCGATTACTCACCTCAAACTGGACAAAGATGTTTTATTTCATGAGTCTTATGCAAAGGATATACTGTTCCTCCCGAACTAGGCCCAAATCGCCGACATTCACATGAAGAAAAGACGGAGATACAGGGGGGGCAGATCCAGGTGCCTTGTGAGAATTCATAGGTGAGTGGGTAACCCGCCTCTACCATTCATTCCATTGGGCAACTTGCAATCACTGGAGAATAAACTGGATGAGCCCCTATCCTACCAACGGGACATTAAAAACTGTAATATCTTGTTTCTCTGATAATATACAGTTGACTGGGTTTTCCATGCATCAGCAGGACAGAACAGCTACGTCCGGTAAGATGAAGGGTGGTGGTGTGTGTCTATTTGTCAATAACAGTTGGTGTGCGATGTCTAAAATTAAGGAATTCTTGAGGTATTGCTCGCCTGAGGTAGAGTACCTCCTGATAAGCTGGAGACCACACTATCTCCAAAGAGTTTTCATCTATATTTTTTGTATCCGTCTATTTACCACCACAAACCAATGCTGACACCAAGACCACACTAAACAAGCTGTAGAAGGCCAAAAGCAAACAGGAAAATACACATCCAGAAGAGGCGCTCCTAGTGGCCGGGGACTTTAATGCAGGCAAACTAAAATCCGTTTCTACCAGCATGTCACATGTGCAACCAGAGGAAAACAAATTCTAGACCACCTTTACTCCACACACAGAGACGCATACAAAGCTCACGCTCCATTTGACAAATCTGACCATAATTATATCCTCCTGATTCCTGCTTACACGCAAAAACTAAAGCAGGAAGTGCCAGTGACTCATCTCAATACAGAAATGGTCAGATTAAGTGGATGCTACGCTACAGGACTGTTTTGCTAGCACAGACTGGAATGTGTTCCGGGATTCATCCAATTGTATTGAAGAGTATACCACCTCAGTCAAAGGCTTCATCAATAAATGCATCGACGATGTCCCCACAGTGACCATACGTGCATATTCCAACCACACATCTGCCATGCTGATCCTCAACATGGGGGCCACTCAGGGGTGCATGCTTAGTTCCCTCCTGTACTCTCTGTTCACCCACGTCTGCGTGGCCAAGCATGGCAGATGTGTGGTATACTTCCGGCGCCGACAGAGATGGCCGCCTCGCTTCGCGTTCCTAGGAAACTATGCAGTTTTTTGTTTTTTTACGTGTTATTTCTTACATTGGTACCCCAGGTCATCTTAGGTTTCATTACATACAGTCGAGAAGAACTCATCTTGCCTATGCCGCTCTGTACCATCACTCATTCATATATCTTTATGTACATATTCTTTATCCCTTTACACTTGTGTGTATAAGGTAGTAGTTGTGGAATTGTTAGCTAGATTACTCGTTGGTTATTACTGCATTGTCGGAACTAGAAGCACAAGCATTTCGCTACACTCGCATTAACATCTGCTAACCATGTGTATGTGACAAATAAAATTTGATTTGACTCCAACATCATCATTAAGTTTGCTGATGACACAACAGTGGCCAGATCACCGACAACAATAAGACAACCTATAGGGAGGAGGTCAGAGACCTGGCCGTGTGGTGCCAGGACAGCAACCTCTCCCTCAACGTGATCAAGAAAAAGGAGCTGATCGTGGACTACAGGAAAAGGAGGGCTGAACATGGCCCCCATTCACATCGACAGAGCTGTAGTGGAGCGGGTCGAGAGTCTAAAGTTCCTTATTGTCCACATCACCAATAAAGTATCACGGTCCAAACACACCAAGACAGTCATGAAGAGGGCACGACAATGCCTTTTCCCCCTCGGGAGACTGAAAAGATTTGTCATGGTTCCCCAAATCCTCAAAAAGTTCCTACAGCTGCACCATTGAGAGCATGGTTATTGGTTGCATCACCGCCTGGTATGGCAACTACTCGGCCCCCAACTGTAAGGCGCTACGGAGGGTAGTGTGTACGGCCCAGTACATCACTGGGGCCAAGCTTCCTACCAACCAAGACTCCAGTCACCCTAGTCATAGACTGTTCTCTCTGCTACTGCATGGAAAGCAGTACTAGAGCACCAAGTCTAGGTCCAAAAGGCTCCTTAACAGCTCCTACCCCAAAGCCATCAGACTGCTGAACAAATAATCAAATGGAGACCCCCCCCCAACTTGCACCCCCGCACATTGACTCAGTACTGGAATCCCCTGTATATAGCCTTGATATTGTTTTTTTATTGTGTCACTTTTTTAAAACTTTTGTTTATTTGGTAAATATTTTCCAAACTCAATTTTCTTAAAACTGGATTGTAAGCATTTCAAAGTAAAGTCTACACCTGATGTATTAAGTGTGTGTGTGACAAATCAAATTTGATTTGGTATTGATATCTGCATGTTGATATCTGAATATTGATATCTGCATGTTGATTTCTGAATATTGATATCTGCATGTTGATTTCTGAATATTGATATCTGCATTCTGCAACATGTGCTGCCATCATGTGTGGAAAATATGGTGTGTGTGTGTGTGTGTGCTTCTCTCTCCATTTCTACTGACTGAGTGTTTCTACTGACTGAGTGTTTGTTCAGACTCCTGGGTGTTCTGGTGTTCTCCTGTAGTTCTAACTTTACTGTGTGAAGTGTCCCACGTTCCACGCTGTATAGACTTAGGCTAAAGCTGTGTAGACTGGGCCAGCTATGTAGACACTCACACACACCCCTTCCCCTCCGCCTCTCTCTCTCTCCTTCCCATTCCACCTGTCTCTTTCCCTTTCCTCTTCTGTTTCCCTCCCTCTGCTCTCGCTTCTCTTCTTTCTTCTTCACATTCTCTCTATCTCGCTCTCTCTATCACCTAACAAAAACTCAGAGCCTTGACAAACTGTGTGTGTGTGTGTGTGTGTGTTAGCATCCTACCCTAGGCAGATAAATAAAGCTGAAGGACAGTTATGGCACCTCTAATGGTGATTAAAGGAATGCAGGTGTGGGATAACATGTATTCCTTTGCATTTCACTGTGTCCCTCTCTCCACTCACTAGCTCTCACTGTTTCCTCCCACCACTGCCACAGAGCAGTCACACGCACGCACGCACACACACACACCCATACTGTGTGTTCTTCATACATACAGACACATTCTCAATAAAACAGTCACACAGTTAACGTAAATTGTGTCTGCATATAAAGTATGTGCACATTTCTGGCATAATTGCGTGAGACGAGGATTACTGTCCCAGAGATTCCTCTTTGATGATTGTAACAGAATAGAAACAGAGCAGTGGACTGGGAACCATTGCATGCCTATATACGGCTTTGAATAGAGTAAATGTTCTTCTAAGTTCTCGCACACAGCTATATTTACAGTAACAGATGGGGGATGTAAACCTCACTACTCAGCTTCACATATACGTTCAGTGTACATAGTCACTGCACTCTCTACAAAGTTTGGCACTAGACAGACCAAAATGGCGGACCTTCAGTAAAAAAGCGGAACTTTAAAAAAACAAAAACAAATTAGTATGCTGGAGCTGCTCCATGTTCGTAACCATGGCATGGTAACCATAGCGCTGTTGCCGTGGCGCTGTGCTGTGATCATGGTGCTGTTGTGCAGCAGTAGTGTGGCCGTGACTAGACTAGGGTTATCTACAGTGGCAGTCAGTGCTATCCTGCTGGGAGCCCTCTAGCTATGTACATCATTACATGCTCTATCACTGTGGAATGCTTATACACCCTCTTCCCCCATTAACCCATGAAATGCATTCCCCCCTCCTCCATTTCTCCCCCCTCCCCCTCCATCTCCCTTTAGTGTGTGTAGTTTACTGTATTTATACTTTGAATATCGCTTTTCAACATTAAAAGTTCATATCACTAGAGGACGTCTTTAAAGATCCAATGCAGACGTTTTTCTCTCAATATCAAATCATTTCTGGGTAACAATTAAGTACCTTACTGTGATTGTTTTCAATGAAAATAGTAAAAAAAAATAAACAAAAACAGCTTTCTTAGCAGAGGGCAATTTCTCAAGCAATAATTTTACTTGGACTGTCTGAGAGTGGTCTGAGTAAGGAGGGGAAAATGGAAAAATAGCTGTTAATTTGGTCTATTAACTAACTTGTTGCATGGTGATGTCACCAGACAGGCCAAAACTCCATCCCATCAAAACAGGCTGAAATTTCAGATAGTCTTTTCAAACAGCTCTCATACTAAAAGGGCATTATCATAATTTTCACAATTTCACAGTATTATTCAAACCAGTGTTATTCCAAAACACAGGAAAATCCCATTTGACTGCACTGGGCCTTTAAAGTAGCTGTATATCCACCTCTAGTAGAGATTAGAGGACCCAGAGAATTACAGCAGAATAGAACCTTGTGTTTATCATCTGTAGGCCCAGGTCACAGCCAGGAAGCTGCCTGCCACTGCACACTCAACGACAGGAGGGACAGAGGAGGGAGATAGAGGGGGAGCAAGAGGAGTGATAGATTAACAAAACTCCAACAATTTATCCCAAAATGTGTGAGAAAAAGGTAAGGGCAAATCAGCCTTCCCACTGGGCACAAACTGGTTGAATCAACATTTCAATGTCAATTGTCAACGTATAGTGACGTGGAATCTACATGGAAATGACTTTGGATTTGAAAAAAGTAATTAACTGTTGTTTTGAAGGGGAAATTTCAACAACAGGATTATATCATCAATGTAAACAAATATCAACATAGACAACCCCTATATGAAATAGGTTCAATTTGTACCGTCTGATCTTCAACGTTATATCCACTATCAGAAAAAAACTATAGACTGGGCAGCACCTCCTACTGGAGAGTTGATCATCTACAGCTCTTCTCCTATTCAGGGTTTAACCAAGCTCAGCCCTGTTTAGCTTTGATATTTGTCACTGACTACTACCAACATGTTATCATGAGAATGATTATTGAAAGATCTCTTAATAATGAAATATATTCACTGTTGCTATCGAAGTCATTCCAAATGGTAGGTTTAACTTCATTGGGATAGGGGGCAGCATTTTCACATTTGGATGAAAAGTGTGCCCAGAGTAAACTCCCTGCTACTCAGTCCCAGATGCTAATATATGCATATTATTATTCGTATTGGATAGAAAACACTTGGAAGTTTCGAAAACTGTTTGAATGATGTCTGTGAGTATAATAGAATTCATATGGCAGGACAAAACCTGAGAAAAAAAACAACCAGGAAGTGGGAAATCTGAGGTTTTGTAGTTTTTCAACTCAGCCCTATTGAAGTTACAGTGAGATATTGGTCATCTTGCACTTCCCAGGGCATCCACTAGATGTCAACAGTCTTTAGAACATTATTTCAGACTTCTGCGGTGAAGGGGGGCTGAAGGAGAGGGGAATGAGTCAGAGGTCTGCCAGCAGCCACAGGCTCGTGACGTGCGGTAATGTGAAAGTTACCTCGCGTTCCATTGCTTTTCTACAGACAAAGGAAATCTCCGGGTGGGACATTATTGATGATTTATGTTAAAAACATCCTAAAGATTGATTCTACACTTTGTTTGATTTGTTTCTACGACCAGTAATATAACTTTTTTGACTTTTTGTCCGACCTTTCCGCTGGACTTGCACACGCGTTTGGATTTGTTTACCAAACTCCCTAACAAAAGGAGGTATATGGACATAAATTATTAACTTTATCGAACAAATCAAACATTTATTGTGGAACTGGGATTCCTGGGAGTGCATTCTGATGAAGATCATCAAAGGTAAGTGAATATTTATAATGCTATTTCTGACTAATGTTGACTCCACAACATGGCGGATATTTCTTTGGCTGGTTTGGGCTCTGAGCGCTGTACTCAGATTATTGCATGGTATGCTTTTTCTGTAAAGTTTTTTTGAAGTCTGACACAGCAGTTGCATTAAGGAGAAGTTTATCTAAAGTTCCATGTAAAATAGTTGTATCTATTATCAATGTTTATTATGAGTAATTCTGTAAATTGATGTGGCTCTCTGCAAAATCACCGCATGTTTTGGAACTACTGAACATAACACGCCAATGTAAAAGGAGATTTTTGGATATAAATATGCACTTTATCGAAATAAACATACATGTATTGTGTAACATGAAGTCCCATGAGTGTCATCTGATGAAGATCATCAAAGGTTAGTGATGAATTTGATTTATATTTCTGCTTTTTGTGACTCCTCTTTTTGGCTGGAAAAATGGCAGTGTTTTTCTGTGACATGGTGGTGACCTAACATAATAGTTTGTGGAGCTTTCGCTGTAAAGCCTTTTTGAAATCAGACACTGTGGCTGGATTAATGAGAATTTTATATTTAAAATGGTGCCTAATACTTGTATGTTTGAGAAATTTGATTTATGAGATTTCTGTTGTTTGAATTTGGTGCCCTGCAATTTCACTGGCTGTTGGCGATGGGTTCCGCTAGCCCCGTTCCCAGACAGGTTAATAGAGTAAATGAAATATCACCAATGATACTATGGCCTATATAGCATTTTCAAAGTCATTGTCATGACTGTCCTGTGAGGATCCGAATGGGACAGATTAACTTGGCAATAGATGACAGTAATCAGACCTCTTTCACCCAAAGAAGAGGGGAGGGGGGAGCTGGTGGGGGTTAACAGCTCACACCCTGTCGTAAATTAATGGAAAGGAGATCCAGGGAGATCTCCCTTTACAAAATCCGCAAAGGAATGTGCTTTGTCTACACAGACAGTCTTCCCACTGAAACTATAACACGTCCTAAAGCGAATACTGGAACAATATTTAAGAACGTGGGAATGGTCAGAGATGGCCTATGGAAAGTTAATGTCATATTGGTTTTATTTTGTGATGTCATTAAAAAGGTTATAAAGGAAATACTGTGACTTGGAAAGTATGTCCCATTTATCTGTCAAGTTTCCATCCTTAATAATGTTGTATATGAAATAGGAAAAATGATGCAAGTATGTTTGTTAAGATAGGGATGTGATTTTAGGAGCCATAAGAGAATTTGTCTTCTATGAACTGTGCACAGTAAGTAGCCACACCCCGAGTGAGGTCAGAGAGCGTGTCAGCCTGACGGAACCGCCCTTTTCGAGAGAGTGCATATAAGTATTGGTAAAGAAATTAACATTAGACCAGAAAAAGATAAAGGGGTAGCTAAATGTTTGAAATGTGTTGGAACTTTGAACCTCAACATGAGGTGAAGAAAATAAACTCCCCTCCCAGACCAGAGAGGCGTGTAGAGCTGCAGCTCACGTCCAGAGTGGTTTGAACCCTGAATACCAACACGATTTTCAGAAGAAAACTCCCCTCTCAGACAATCCCTGGTACAGCTGATTAGCTGTTCTAAGTCAAATATCTAGAAAAGCTCATTTAAGTGGGACCACTGTACTACTCTTCTCAAATCATTCTAGTACTCTACTCTCATTACCCAATGGGAACCGTAGTCTTGGCTGGCTAGCCTATCTTCCAAGGAGCATCTTCCAGAGTGAACAACAGTAGAAGACGGGAAAGGGGAGACCCCTTTCGGACAATCAGAGCCATACAAGCGTGCCGCTGAAAGGCCAACAACCTTCCTAAGGAGTGCTGGCTCCGACAGAGATAAACAGCGAACAAAGGCATTCACACATAAATACCTTCATGATTTCTTAGATCAAACGGGCGGCAGTTCATGTGCAAAGTATATGATTACTGTGAGAATAGTTTCTAAAATGTATTAACGATAAGTGTCTCTATCTTTTTCTCTCTCTCTCTCTCTCTCCATGTCATTGTGTAAAAAGCCACCATATTGTGTCAGTCTGCTAGAGACTTTTTTCTCATGTATTAAGTGTGTATGTTTATTCTGTGATATTATTTAGTTAGCTAGTAAATAAATAATTAAACAAATTTGTGTAGTACTGAATCATAAGTAAGGCTGGGGTTTTTGCAGATCCAAGAAGGTTACGACTGTTCAGAATGATAATATGATAAGATGTTATAATTAATATGTTGACTGTTTTATGGATGTGATAGGTAAAGACCTTTAGAGTTGTTGTGTGTGGTTGTTAATTTTGACAGTGGTGAAGTAGATTAAGTGTTTGTGTATGTGTGTGTGGTGTGGTGGATTTAGTGTTTGTGTGTATGTGTACAGTGCCTTCAGAAGTATTCACACCCCTTGACTTTTTCCACATTTTGTTGTGTTACAGCCTGAATTTAAAATTGATTTATTTTGTGTTTACGAATTTAAAATTGATTGATTAATTAAATATGAACAGCTGTCTTGAGTCAATAAGCATTCAACCGTTTGTTATGGCAAGCCTAAATAAGTTTAGGAGTAAAAATGTGCTTAACAAGTCACATAAACTCTGTGTGCAATAATAGTGTTTAACATGATTTTTGAATTACCACCCATCTTTGTACCTCACACATATCTGTAAGGTACCTCAGTCAAGCAATGAATTTAAAACACAGATTCAACCACAAAGACCAGGGAGGTTTTCCAAATGGTTTGAAAAGAAGGGCACCTATTGATAGATGGATAAAAAAAGAAACAGACATTGGAATATCCCTTTAAACATGGTAAACACCCTCTGGCGAGCCTTACGGTTGTGGGCGGAGCAGTTGCCGTACCAGGCCGTGATACAGCCCGACAGGATGCTCTCGATTGTGCATCTGTAGAAGTTTGTGAGTGCTTTTGGTGACAAGCCACATTTCTTCAGCCTCCTGAGGTTGAAGAGAAGCTGCTGCGCCTTCTTCACCACGCTGTCTGTGTGGGTGGACCAATTCAGTTTGTCCGTGATGTGTACGCCGAGGAACTTAAAACTTTCTACCCTCTCCACTACTGTCCCGTCGATGTGGATAGGGGGGTGCTCCCTCTGCTGTTTCCTGAAGTCCACGATCATCTCCTTTGTTTTGTTGACGTTGAGTGTGAGGTTATTTTCCTGACACTACTCTCCGAGGGCCCTCACCTACTCCCTGTAGGCCGTCTCGTTGTTGTGGGTAATCAAGCCTACCACTGTAGTGTCGTCCGCAAACTTGATGATGGAGTTGGAGGCGTGCATGGCCAGGGAGCAGGGAGTACAGGAGAGGGCTCAGAACGCATCTTTGTGGGGCCCCAGTGTTGGGGATCAGCAGGGTGGAGATGTTGTTACCTATCCTCACCACCTGGAGGCAACCTGTCAGCAAGTCCAGGACCCAGTTGCACAGGGTGGGGTCGAGACCCAGGGCCTCAAGCTTAATGATGAGTTTGGAGGGTACTATGGTGTTAAATGCTGAGCTGTAGTTGGTGAACAGCATTCCCACATAGGTATTCCTCTTGTCCAGATAGGTTAGGGCAGTGTGCAGTGTGGTTGCGTTTGCGTCATCTGTGGACCTATTGGGGCGGTAAGCAAATTGGAGTGGGTCTAGGGTGTCAGGTAGGGTGGAGGTGATATGGCCCTTGACTAGTCTCTCAAAGCAGGGGCGGCAGGGTAGCCTAGTGGTTAGAGCATTGGGCTAGTAACCGGAAGGTTGCAAGTTCAAATCCCCGAGCTGACAAGGTACAAATCTGTCGTTCTGCCCCTGAACAGGCAGTTAACCCACTGTTCCTAGGCCGTCATTGAAAATAAGAATTTGTTCTTAACTGACTTGCCTGGTTAAATAAAGGTTAAAAAAAAAAAAAAAAAAAAAAGCACTTCATGATGATGGAGCATTCCCACGATCTTGCTTCATTCTCCCATTTTGAATATTTAGGAGTTTGACCACGTGAAATCCTTTGTTCACTCTGTGGTGTCTCTTTCTACATGGCCAGGGGGAGAGAGTCTCCACCAGGAATTTACGACCTGAAATAACATAACCTGGGTGTAGGAGAGAGTGATAGAGATGGAAGCCACGATCTACACCCAGAAAGGGCCACATCATGACACACCCTGTTTACAACAAGGCACTAAAGAAATACTGCCAAAAATGTGGCAAAGACAAAGGGGTTGAATGATTATTGACATTTCAGCTCTTAATTTTTAATTAATTTGTAAACATTTCTAAAAACATTATGGGATAGTGTGTGTAGATCCATGACACAAAGTGTCAATTTAATCAATTTTAAATTCAGGCTGTAACACAACAAAATGTGTAAAAAGTCAAGGGGTGTGAATACTTTCTGAAGGCACTGTATGTGCTACCAGGGGTACTCAACATTTTACCCTACGAGGTCCGGAGCCTGCTGGTTTTCTGTTCTGCCTGATCATTAATTGCACACACCTGGTGTCCCAGGTAAATAGGTCCCTGATTAGAGGGAAACAACAATAAAATGAAGTGGAACTGGCTTGAAGGTCCAGAGACACATTTGAGGGTGTTACTGGATACCAGCAGAAGAGAAAGAGAGTGGAGTTGGTTCTCTGTGTACATGCCACACACAGGGGATCTGATGAATTCAGAACACAATATAATTACAGTGTAATTGGACCCAAACCATTGTAATAGTTTGTTAATTTCACACTTCATTTTCACATTCATCATCATTTCCATTTGAAATAGGCCAGCTAGGATTCTTCTCCACAAATCAGAGTAAACACGATAGCCCCCTTAGACAATAAAAACCTATTTCCAGCCATCCTCTGTTTGTTCTGTTCAGCAACTCTCTGCCTCTATGCCCAAGTTTTCAACTTCAGTTTTATCACATCTACACACCATTCACTGTAGAGTAGAGTAGCCCTAGCACCCTTAGCTGCATCTCTCACTCTCACTCTCTTGTTCTTGCTCTCTCTCTCTCTCTCTCTCTCTCTCTCTCTCTCTCTCTCTCTCTCTCTCTCTCTCTCTCTCGATTCAATCATCTAACACCATTCCATTTGTGCCCCATTCAACTTTGTAATTATGTTTGTGTGTGCGCGTGCACCCACATGCTCCACACTCTGAGCACAGTGATTGGATGTCATGTACAGTGCCTTGCGAAAGTATTCGGCCCCCTTAAACTTTGCGACCTTTTGCCACATTTCAGGCTTCAAACATAAAGATATAAAACTGTATTTTTTTGTGAAGAATCAACAACAAGTGGGACACAATCATGAAGTGGAACGACATTTATTGAATATTTCAAACTTTTTTAACAAATCAAAAACTGAAAAATTGGGCGTGCAAAATTATTCAGCCCCCTTAAGTTAATACTTTGTAGCGCCACCTTTTGCTGCTATTACAGCTGTAAGTCGCTTGGGGTATGTCTCTATCAGTTTTGCACATCGAGAGACTGAAATGTTTTCCCATTCCTCCTTGCAAAACAGCTCGAGCTCAGTGAGGTTGGATGGAGAGCATTTGTGAACAGCAGTTTTCAGTTCTTTCCACAGATTCTCAATTGGATTCAGGTCTGGACTTTGACTTGGCCATTCTAACACCTGGATATGTTTATTTTTGAACCATTCCATTGTAGATTTTGCTTTATGTTTTGGATCATTGTCTTGTTGGAAGACAAATCTCCGTCCCAGTCTCAGGTCTTTTGCAGACTCCATCAGGTTTTCTTCCAGAATGGTCCTGTATTTGGCTCCATCCATCTTCCCATCAATTTTAACCATCTTCCCTGTCCCTGCTGAAGAAAAGCAGGCCCAAACCATGATGCTGCCACCACCATGTTTGACAGTGGGGATGGTGTGTTCAGCTGTGTTGCTTTTACGCCAAACATAACGTTTTGCATTGTTGCCAAAAATTTCTATTTTGGTTTCATCTGACCAGAGCACCTTCTTCCACGTTTGGTGTGTCTCCCAGGTGGCTTGTGGCAAACTTTAAATGACACTTTTTATGGATATCTTTAAGAAATGGCTTTCTTCTTGCCACTCTTCCATAAAGGCCAGATTTGTGCAATATACGACTGATTGTTGTCCTATGGACAGAGTCTCCCACCTCAGCTGTAGATCTCTGCAGTTCATCCAGAGTGATCATGGGCCTCTTGGCTGCATCTCTGATCAGTCTTCTCCTTGTATGAGCTGAAAGTTTAGAGGGACGGCCAGGTCTTGGTAGATTTGCAGTGGTCTGATACTCCTTCCATTTCAATATTATCGCTTGCACAGTGCTCCTTGGGATGTTTAAAGCTTGGGAAATCTTTATGTATCCAAATCCGGCTTTAAACTTCTTCACAACAGTATCTCGGACCTGCCTGGTGTGTTCCTTGTTCTTCATGATGCTCTCTGCGCTTTTAACGGACCTCTGAGACTATCACAGTGCAGGTGCATTTATACGGAGACTTGATTACACACAGGTGGATTGTATTTATCATCATTAGTCATTTAGGTCAACATTGGATCATTCAGAGATCCTCACTGAACTTCTGGAGAGAGTTTGCTGCACTGAAAGTAAAGGGGCTGAATAATTTTGCACGCCCAATTTTTCAGTTTTTGATTTGTTAAAAAAGTTTGAAATATCCAATAAATGTCGTTCCACTTCATGATTGTGTCCCACTTGTTGTTGATTCTTCACAAAAAAATACAGTTTTATATCTTTATGTTTGAAGCCTGAAATGTGGCAAAAGGTCGCAAAGTTCAAGGGGGCCGAATACTTTCGTAAGGCACTGTATGTATTGATCGCTCTGTGATAATGCATGAATGTGATATGAAGAGTCAATGAGTGATTGTGTGTGTTTTGTTTTTTTCTATCGTTGTGGGGACCAGAAGTCCTCACAAGGATAGTAAAACAAAGACCATTCGGACTAGTGGGGACATTTCGCCGGTCCCCTCAAGGAAAAAGGCTATTTTAGGTTTAGGAATTATGGTTAGGGTTTGGGGTGAAGATTAGGTTAAGTGTTAGGTTTAGGGGTTAAGGAAAATTGGATTTTTAATTTGAATAAATAGTTTGGTCCTCACAAGGATAATAAAACAAATGTTTGTGGGTGTGCCTGGTATTGACAGTTGTGTCACTGTGAGGGACACTGGCTGTATGTCTTCTGCATGTAAAAATGAGAGTGAGATCTTACATACAAGGGCACAACTTCCACTGGGGACGGGGGGGACAACATTCTGAAATTGCATTTTTGTCCCCCCCAGTTTTAACATTTGAATGTGATACAAAACAAGGCACTTCTAAAAACCAAAGTTGCACCCCTGAGTAAATATATTGCGTGACAGATAAGTTTAGAAATGAATTGAAGACATGCTGCTGGACGATACGGATCCTCTCTCTCTTTTTCCTTACCCTTTGCTCTCTCACTTTCCTTACCCTTTGCTCTCTCTCTTTTCTTTCCCTTTAGCTCTCTCTCTCTCTCTTTTCTTGCCCTTTGCTCTCTCTCTCTCTTTACCCTTTGCTCTCTCTCTTTTCTTTCCCTTTAGCGCTCACTCTCTCTCTCTCTTCTTTCCCTTTAGCTCTTTCTCTCTCTAATTTCTTTCCCTTTAGCTCTCTCTCTCTCTCTCTCTCTCTCTCTCTCTCTCTTTTTTCTTTCCCTTTAGCTCTCTCTCTCTCTCTTTTCTTTCCCTTTAGCTCTCTCTCTCTCTTTTCTTGCCCTTTGCTCTCTCTCTCTCTTTACCCTTTGCTCTCTCTCTCGCTTTACCCTTTGCTCTCTCTCTCTCTTTTCTTTCCCTTTAGCTCTCTCTCTCTCTCTCTCTCTTTTCTTGCCATTTGCTCTCTCTCTCTTTACCCTTTGCTCTCTCTCTCTCTTTTCTTTCCCTTTAGCTCTCCCTCTCTCTCTCTCTCTTTACCCTTTGCTCTCTCTCTTTTCTTTCCCTTTAGCTCTTTCTCTCTCTAATTTCTTTCCCTTTAGCTCTCTCTCTCTCTCTCTCTCTCGTTTCTTTCCCTTTAGCTCTCTCTCTCTCTCTCTCTCTCTCTCTCTCTTTTCTTTCCCTTTAGCTCTTTCTCTCTCTTTTCTTGCCCTTTGCTCTCTCTCTCTCTTTACCATTTGCTCTCTCTCTTTTCTTTCCCTTTTCTTGCCCTCTCTCTCTCTCTCTCCCTTTTCTTTCCCTTTAGCTCTCTCTCTCTCTCTCACTTTTCTTGCCCTTTGCTCTCTCTCTCTCTTTACCCTTTGCTCTCTCTCTCTTTACCCTTTGCTCTCTCTCTCTTTACCCTTTGCTCACTCTCTCTCTTTGCCCTCTGCTCTCTCTCTCTTTACCCTTTGCTCTCTCTCTCTTTACCCTTTGCTCTCTCTCTCTCTCTTTACTCTTTGCTCTCTCTCTCTCTTTCTCTTTACTCTTTGCTCTCTCTCTCTCTCTCTCTCTCTCTTTCTCTCTCTCTCTTTACCCTCTGTTCTCTCTCTCTCTCTCTCTCTTTCTCTCTCTCTCTTTACCCTCTGTTCTCTCTCTCTTTTTTTCCCTTCCTCATAGCTCTTTCTTTCATTTCATCCTTTCTCTCCATCTCCTGTCCCCCTCTCTTCTCTATCTCTCTGTGTCCCTCCTCCTCTCTATTCATTCCAGCTGCAGGCCACTGTTACCCGTGTGAAACTCGTTATTTAAATCTGTAGATTCAGAGACCCACAAGGGAAACAATGTTTAATGGATGAACACAAATAAACAGCTTTGATTCCCTCCCTCAATTTCAGCACAATGCAACGTCAATTGGGACATGAGCATGAATGCACACACAATCACAAGCACACCCTCTTTATTCACACTTACACACACAGTGCACAAACACTCAACACTTTCTCTCCCTGGCTTTCAGTCTGTTTTTCTCAGTCTCCCAGTCTCAGAATCACTCTCGTTATTGCTACTATTCTCTCATGCACTCTTTAACTCTCTCTCTGTCTTCTCTTTTTAGTCGTTTTTTTTATACCACATTTGTATTTTTTTGTATTTTTTTGTTGGGAGGGGCACATTATCCATTTAATATTATACATTTAAGTTGTATAAAAAGTAGAAAAGAAAAACAGTAAGAAATACATACAGAGTTTAAGAGTTTAAGTGACAATAAATACAGTATAAAAAGGAAAAAGGAAAAAGAAGTGGGCCTCCACCCCCAACCTCTCATCCACTCTCCCAACATGTTTCCATCCACCCCCAACCTCTCATCCACTCTCCCAACATGTTTCCATCCACCCCCAACCTCTCATCTACTCTCCCAACATGTTTCCATCCACCCCCAACCTCTCATCCACTCTCCCAACATGTTTCCATCCACCCCCAACCTCTCATCCACTCTCCCAACATGTTTCCATCCACCCCCAACCTCTCATCCACTCTCCCAACATGTTTCCATCCACCCCCAACCTCTCATCCACTCTCCCAACATGTTTCCATCCACCCCCAACCTCTCATCCACTCTCCCAACATGTTTCCATCCACTCTCCCAACATGTTTCCATCCACCCCAACCTGTCATCCACTCTCCCAACATGTTTCCATCCACCCCCAACCTCTCATCCACTCTCCCAACATGTTTCCATCCACCCCCAACCTCTCATTCACTCTCCCAACATGTTTCCATCCACCCCCAACCTCTCATTCACTCTCCCAACATGTTTCCATCCACCCCCAACCTCTCATCTACTCTCCCAACATGTTTCCATCCACCCCCAACCTCTCATTCACTCTCCCAACATGTTTCCATCCACTCTCCCAACATGTTTCCATCCACCCCCAACCTCTCATTCACTCTCCCAACATGTTTCCATCCACCCCCAACCTCTCATTCACTCTAAAATGTTTCCATCCACCCCCAACCTCTCATCCACTCTCCCAACATGTTTCCATCCACCCCCAACCTCTCATCTACTCTCCCAACATGTTTCCATCCACCCCCAACCTCTCATCTACTCTCCCAACATGTTTCCATCCACCCCCAACCTCTCATCCACTCTCCCAACATGTTTCCATCCACCCCCAACCTCTCATCCACTCTCCCAACATGTTTCCATCCACCCCCAACCTCTCATTCACTCTCCCAACATGTTTCCATCCACCCCCAACCTCTCATCCACTCTCCCAACATGTTTCCATCCACCCCAACCTCTCATCCACTCTCCCAACATGTTTCCATCCACCCCCAACCTCTCATCCACTCTCCCAACATGTTTCCATCCACCCCCAACCTCTCATCCACTCTCCCAACATGTTTCCATCCACCCCCAACCTCTCATCCACTCTCCCAACATGTTTCCATCCACCCCCAACCTCTCATCCACTCTCCCAACATGTTTCCATCCACCCCCAACCTCTCATCCACTCTCCCAACATGTTTCCATCCACCCCCAACCTCTCATCCACTCTCCCAACATGTTTCCATCCACCCCCAACCTCTCATCCACTCTCCCAACATGTTTCCATCCACCCCCAACCTCTCATCCACTCTCCCAACATGTTTCCATCCACCCCCAACCTCTCATCCACTCTCCCAACATGTTTCCATCCACCCCCAACCTCTCATCCATCCACTCTCCCAACATGTTTCCATCCACTCTCCCAACATGTTTCCATCCACCCCCAACCTCTCATCCACTCTCCCAACATGTTTCCATCCACCCCCAACCTCTCATCCACTCTCCCAACATGTTTCCATCCACCCCCAACCTCTCATCCACTCTCCCAACATGTTTCCATCCACCCCCAACCTCTCATCCACTCTCCCAACATGTTTCCATCCACCCCCAACCTCTCATCCACTCTCCCAACATGTTTCCATCCACCCCCAACCTCTCATTCACTCTCCCAACATGTTTCCATCCACCCCCAACCTCTCATCCACTCTCCCAACATGTTTCCATCCACCCCCAACCTCTCATTCACTCTCCCAACATGTTTCCATCCACCCCCAACCTCTCATCCACTCTCCCAACATGTTTCCATCCACCCCCAACCTCTCATTCACTCTCCCAACATGTTTCCATCCACCCCCAACCTCTCATCCACTCTCCCAACATGTTTCCATCCACTCTCCCAACATGTTTCCATCCACCCCCAACCTCTCATTCACTCTCCCAACATGTTTCCATCCACCCCCAACCTCTCATCCACTCTCCCAACATGTTTCCATCCACCCCCAACCTCTCATCTACTCTCCCAACATGTTTCCATCCACCCCCAACCTCTCATCTACTCTCCCAACATGTTTCCATCCACCCCCAACCTCTCATCCACTCTCCCAACATGTTTCCATCCACCCCCAACCTCTCATCCACTCTCCCAACATGTTTCCATCCACCCCCAACCTCTCATCCACTCTCCCAACATGTTTCCATCCACCCCCAACCTCTCATCCACTCTCCCAACATGTTTCCATCCACCCCCAACCTCTCATCCACTCTCCCAACATGTTTCCATCCACCCCCAACCTCTCATCCACTCTCCCAACATGTTTCCATACACCCCCAACCTCTCATTCACTCTCCCAACATGTTTCCATCCACCCCCAACCTCTCATCCACTCTCCCAACATGTTTCCATCCACCCCCAACCTCTCACCCACTCTCCCAACATGTTTCCATCCACCCCCAACCTCTCATCCACTCTCCCAACATGTTTCCATCCACCCCCAACCTCTCATCCACTCTCCCAACATGTTTCCATCCACCCCCAACCTCTCATCCACTCTCCCAACATGTTTCCATCCACCCCCAACCTCTCATCCACTCTCCCAACATGTTTCCATCCACCCCCAACCTCTCATCCACTCTCCCAACATGTTTCCATACACCCCCAACCTCTCATTCACTCTCCCAACATGTTTCCATCCACCCCCAACCTCTCATCCACTCTCCCAACATGTTTCCATCCACCCCCAACCTCTCACCCACTCTCCCAACATGTTTCCATCCACCCCCAACCTCTCATCCACTCTCCCAACATGTTTCCATCCACCCCCAACCTCTCATCCACTCTCCCAACATGTTTCCATCCACCCCCAACCTCTCATCCACTCTCCCAACATGTTTCCATCCACCCCCAACCTCTCATCCACTCTCCCAACATGTTTCCATCCACCCCCAACCTCTCATCCACTCTCCCAACATGTTTCCATACACCCACAACCTCTCATTCACTCTCCCAACATGTTTCCATCCACCCACAACCTCTCATTCACTCTCCCAACATGTTTCCATCCACCCCCAACCTCTCATTCACTCTCCCAACATGTTTCCATCCACCCCCAACCTCTCATCCACTCTCCCAACATGTTTCCATCCACCCCCAACCTCTCATTCACTCTCCCAACATGTTTCCATCCACCCCCAACCTCTCATCCACTCTCCCAACATGTTTCCATCCACTCTCCCAACATGTTTCCATCCACCCCCAACCTCTCATTCACTCTCCCAACATGTTTCCATCCACCCCCAACCTCTCATCCACTCTCCCAACATGTTTCCATCCACCCCCAACCTCTCATCCACTCTCCCAACATGTTTCCATCCACCCCCAACCTCTCATCCACTCTCCCAACATGTTTCCATCCACCCCCAACCTCTCATCCACTCTCCCAACATGTTTCCATACACCCACAACCTCTCATTCACTCTCCCAACATGTTTCCATCCACCCACAACCTCTCATTCACTCTCCCAACATGTTTCCATCCACCCCCAACCTCTCATTCACTCTCCCAACATGTTTCCATCCACCCCCAACCTCTCATCCACTCTCCCAACATGTTTCCATCCACCCCCAACCTCTCATTCACTCTCCCAACATGTTTCCATCCACCCCCAACCTCTCATCCACTCTCCCAACATGTTTCCATCCACTCTCCCAACATGTTTCCATCCACCCCCAACCTCTCATTCACTCTCCCAACATGTTTCCATCCACCCCCAACCTCTCATCCACTCTCCCAACATGTTTCCATCCACCCCCAACCTCTCATCTACTCTCCCAACATGTTTCCATCCACCCCCAACCTCTCATCTACTCTCCCAACATGTTTCCATCCACCCCCAACCTCTCATCCACTCTCCCAACATGTTTCCATCCACCCCCAACCTCTCATACACTCTCCCAACATGTTTCCATCCACCCCCAACCTCTCATCCACTCTCCCAACATGTTTCCATCCACCCCCAACCTCTCATCCACTCTCCCAACATGTTTCCATCCACCCCCAACCTCTCATCCACTCTCCCAACATGTTTCCATCCACCCCCAACCTCTCATCCACTCTCCCAACATGTTTCCATACACCCCCAACCTCTCATTCACTCTCCCAACATGTTTCCATCCACCCCCAACCTCTCATCCACTCTCCCAACATGTTTCCATCCACCCCCAACCTCTCACCCACTCTCCCAACATGTTTCCATCCACCCCCAACCTCTCATCCACTCTCCCAACATGTTTCCATCCACCCCCAACCTCTCATCCACTCTCCCAACATGTTTCCATCCACCCCCAACCTCTCATCCACTCTCCCAACATGTTTCCATCCACCCCCAACCTCTCATCCACTCTCCCAACATGTTTCCATCCACCCCCAACCTCTCATCCACTCTCCCAACATGTTTCCATACACCCACAACCTCTCATTCACTCTCCCAACATGTTTCCATCCACCCCCAACCTCTCATCCACTCTCCCAACATGTTTTCATCCACCCCCAACCTCTCACCCACTCTCCCAACATGTTTCCATCCACCCCCAACCTCTCATTCACTCTCCCAACATGTTTCCATCCACCCCCAACTTCTCATCTACTCTCCCAACATGTTTCCATCCACCCCCAACCTCTCATCCACTCTCCCAACATGTTTCCATCCACCCCCAACCTCTCATCCACTCTCCCAACATGTTTCCATCCACCCCCAACCTCTCATCTACTCTCCCAACATGTTTCCATCCACCCCCAACCTCTCATCCACTCTCCCAACATGTTTCCATCCACCCCCAACCTCTCATCCACTCTCCCAACATGTTTCCATCCACCCCCAACCTCTCATCCACTCTCCCAACATGTTTCCATCCACCCCCAACCTCTCATCCACTCTCCCAACATGTTTCCATCCACCCCCAACCTCTCATCTACTCTCCCAACATGTTTCCATCCACCCCCAACCTCTCATCCACTCTCCCAACATGTTTCCATCCACTCTCCCAACATGTTTCCATCCACCCCCAACCTCTCATCCACTCTCCCAACATGTTTCCATCCACCCCCAACCTCTCATCCACTCTCCCAACATGTTTCCATCCACCCCCAACCTCTCACCCACTCTCCCAACATGTTTCCATCCACCCCCAACCTCTCATCCACTCTCCCAACATGTTTCCATCCACCCCCAACCTCTCATCTACTCTCCCAACATGTTTCCATCCACCCCCGACCTCTCATCCACTCTCCCAACATGTTTCCATCCACCCCCAACCTCTCATCCACTCTCCCAACATGTTTCCATCCACTCTCCCAACATGTTTCCATCCACCCCCAACCTCTCATCCACTCTCCCAACATGTTTCCATCCACCCCCAACCTCTCATCCACTCTCCCAACATGTTTCCATCCACCCCCAACCTCTCATCCACTCTCCCAACATGTTTCCATCCACCCCCAACCTCTCATCCACTCTCCCAACATGTTTCCATCCACCCCCAACCTCTCATCCACTCTCCCAACATGTTTCCATCCACCCCCAACCTCTCATCCACTCTCCCAACATGTTTCCATCCACCCCCAACCTCTCATCCACTCTCCCAACATGTTTCCATCCACCCCCAACCTCTCATCCACTCTCCCAACATGTTTCCATCCACCCCCAACCTCTCATCCACTCTCCCAACATGTTTCCATCCACCCCCAACCTCTCATCCACTCTCCCAACATGTTTCCATCCACCCCCAACCTCTCCTCCACTCTCCCATCATGTTTCCATCCACCCCCAACCTCTCATCCACTCTCCCAACATGTTTCCATCCACTCTCCCAACATGTTTCCATCCACTCTCCCAACATGTTTCCATCCACCCCCAACCTCTCATCCACTCTCCCAACATGTTTCCATCCACCCCAAACTCCCGGAAGCCATGTTTCCATCCACTCTCCCAACATGTTTCCATCCACCCCCAACCTCTCATCTACTCTCCCAACATGTTTCCATCCACCCCCAACCTCTCATCCACTCTCCCAACATGTTTCCATCCACCCCCAACCTCTCATCCACTCTCCCAACATGTTTCCATCCACCCCCAACCTCTCATCTACTCTCCCAACATGTTTCCATCCACCCCCAACCTCTCATCCACTCTCCCAACATGTTTCCATCCACCCCCAACCTCTCACCCACTCTCCCAACATGTTTCCATCCACCCGCAACCTCTCATCCACTCTCCCAACATGTTTCCATCCACCCCAACCTGTCATCCACTCTCCCAACATGTTTCCATCCACTCCCAACCTCTCATCCACTCTCCCAACATTTTTCCATCCACCCCCAACCTCTCATCCACTCTCCCAACATGTTTCCATCCACCCCCAACCTCTCCTCCACTCTCCCATCATGTTTCCATCCACCCCCAACCTCTCATCCACTCTCCCAACATGTTTCCATTCACCCCCAACCTCTCATCCACTCTCCCAACATGTTTCCATCCACCCCCAACCTCTCATCCACTCTCCCAACATGTTTCCATTCACCCCCAAACTCTTATCCACTCTCCCAACATGTTTCCATCCACCCCCAACCTCTCATCCACTCTCCCAACATGTTTCCATTCACCCCCAACCTCTCATCCACTCTCCCAACATGTTTCCATCCACCCCCAACCTCTCATCCACTCTCCCAACATGTTTCCATTCACCCCCAAACTCTTATCCACTCTCCCAACATGTTTCCATTCACCCCCAACCTCTCATCCACTCTCCCAACATGTTTCCATCCACCCCCAACCTCTCATCCACTCTCCCAACATGTTTCCATTCACCCCCAAACTCTTATCCACTCTCCCAACATGTTTCCATCCACCCCCAACCTCTCATCCACTCTCCCAACATGTTTCCATTCACCCCCAACCTCTCATCCACTCTCCCAACATGTTTCCATCCACCCCCAACCTCTCATCCACTCTCCCAACATGTTTCCATTCACCCCCAAACTCTTATCCACTCTCCCAACATGTTTCCATCCACTCTCCCAACATGTTTCCATCCACTCTCCCAACATGTTTCCATCCACCCCCAACCTCTCATCCACTCTCCCAACATGTTTCCATCCACCCCCAACCTCTCATCCACTCTCCCAACATGTTTCCATCCACCCCAAACTCCCGGAAGCCATGTTTCCCACCCCCCATAACAATTAGGGTTGCCCCCCCACACTCCCCAAGTAGCCTATCAGTTAAGAGCGTTGAGCCAGTAACCGTAAGATCGCTGGTTTGACTCCCCAAGCCGACTAGGTGAAAAATCTGTAAGTGGTCCTTGAGCAAGGCACTTAACAAGAAACATATGTAAATCAGGTTAAACAAATCCTGCACTAGTCAAAAAATTGTTTCATTGTAGCCTACAGCGCATTTTCTATATTAACAGGATATGGTCAGATGCCAGCCTCAGATTTTCACTTTATCACACATAGTTGGGTGGTTGCGGATGGGTTTATTAGCAGGTGCGAATGAACAAACAGTTGACCTGCGCACCACTACTGTGGACCATACTTTTTTAATGGCTAACTCAGGATATTAACTTTCCAAAAGCTGTTTATATATTATAGAGATCAGTCCTTTTGGGAGCCCAGATGATTTATTTATACATCTCATCATTAGATGGTTCGGTAGTTGGGTTTCCAAGGGACTCTATAGCCAACATAGCTGACCTGAGTTGTAAATATAGAAAAAAGGATTGGCCTGGTAATGTGTATGAGTCTTTCAAATCTTGGAATGTTGTCAAACCATTACTATCCATGATATCGGCAAGTGTACGGATTCCACATTTGGTCCATTGGGAGTATGGGCCATTTTGATTCCCAGTTACATTGTTTTTACATTTTGCGCCAAATAGAAATTGTGTGAGCAGTAATAGGACCAAAGCATAGTTTACATTGTTTAAGGTATATATTAGTGAAGACCACCTCTTCTAGGGCAATAGGAGACACCATATTACATTGTTTAAGGTATATATTAGTGAAGACCACATCTTCTAGGGCAATAGGAGACACCACATTTCTCTCTACACTCAGCCAGGGGGCAGAGGAATCATGTCTAAACCAATATAGGATGGGAAGAAATGCTAGTGCCTGGAAATACAACTTTAGATTGGGTACAGATAGTCCTCCTACGTCTATCCCTCTTTGCAAGTTTGTTCATTTTATCTGGGATAACTTACCTTGCCATATACAGAAACACTATGAATTGTATCCTAATAGCCAGAAGGGGGAGCCATGGGAAGCATTGAATGACAGAAATTCAGCCGTGTCAATATACTCATTTTTGACAATAGATATTTTGCCAGTTAAAGCAACTGGGATATTAGTCCACCTACTGAAGTCAGTTTGAATTGATTTGAGCATTCTGTTAAAGCATCAGGTTATGGTTTTATCTAAGGAAACAATTGGGATTCCATATGTAGAGATGGAGTCCACCAACGGAGAGGGCAGATTTGGTTCGATTTATTTTATAACTTGAGATAGATCTAAAATAGTCTATTGATCTTCAGAGCGTTTGGGAGGGATTGAATTAAATTGTCTAGATAAAGTAAGATATTGTGGGCGTATAATGAGGTGACGTGATCCGTAGAATCTAGAGATATTGGTGTAATTTAGAGGTATTGGTGAGATGGGATCACCTTGACAGCTACTTCTAGTTATTCTGAATGGAACAGAACAAGACCCATATGGTTTCCTGCTTTGAGAGATAGAACTGCCTGAGGAGCTTTGGTTTCCTGCTTTGAGAGATAGAACTGCCCGAGGAGCTTTGGTTTCCTGCTTTGAGAGATAGAACTGCCCGAGGAGCTTTGGTTTCCTGCTTTGAGAGATAGAACTGCCCGAGGAGCTTTGGTTTCCTGCTTTGAGAGATAGAACTGCCCGAGGAGCTTTGGTTTCCTGCTTTGAGAGATAGAACTGCCCGAGGAGCTTTGGTTTCCTGCTTTGAGAGATAGAACTGCCCGAGGAGGCCTTATGATTAACGAGATGTGGTGTGATCATAACAACATACATCAACTCAAGTCCTTCTGTTCACCTGACTTTGAATTCCTCAATCAAATGTTGACCGCATTATCTACCAAGGGAATTCTCTTCGATTATAATCACAGCCGCATATATCCCCCCCCCCCAAGCAGACACATCGATGGCCCTGAACAAACTTTATTTGACTCTTTGTAAACTGGAAACCACATATCCTGAGGCTGCATTCAATGTAGCTGGGGATTTTAACAAGGCTAATCTGAAAACAAGACTCCCTAAATTCTATCAGCATATCGATTGTGCTACCAGGACTGGTAAAACCCTGGATCATTGTTATTCTAACTTCCGCGACGCATATAAAGCCCTCCCCCGCCCTCCTTTCGGAAAAGCTGACCACGACTCCATTTTGTTGCTTCCAGCCTACAGACAGGAACTAAAACAAGAACCTCTCACGCTCAGGTCTGTTCAACGCTGGTCCGACCAATCTGATTCCACGCTTCAAGACTGCTTCGATCACGTGGATTGGGATATGTTCCGCATTGCGTCCAACAACAACATTGACGAATACGCTGATTCGGTGAGCGAGTTCATTGGAAAGTGCGATGTTGTACCCACAGCAACTATTAAAACATTCCCAAACCAGAAACCGTGGATTGATGGCAGCATTCGCGCGAAACTGAAAGCGCGAACCACAGCTTTTAACCAGGATAAGGTGACCGGAAACATGACCGAATACAAACAGTGTAGCTATTCCCTCCGCAAGGCAATCAAACAAGCTAAGCATAAGTATAGAGACAAAGTAGAGTTGCAATTCAACGACTCAGACACAAGAGGTATGTGGAAGGGTCTACAGTCAATCACGGATTACAAAAAGAAAACCAGCCCCGTCGCTGACCAGGATGTCTTGCTCCCAGACAGACTAAATAACTTCTTTGCTCGCTTTGAGGACAATACAGTGCCACTGACACTGCCAGCTACCAAAACCTGCGGATTCTCCTTCACTGCAGCCTACTGCTCCCTGTTCACCCATGACTGCGTGGCCATGCACGCCTCCAACTCAATCATCAAGTTTGCGAACGACACTACAGTGGTAGGCTTGATTACCAACAACGACGAGACGGCTTACATAGAGGGGGTGAGGGCCCTCGGACTGTGGTGTCAGGAAAATAACCTCACACTCAGAGGGAGCACACCCTATCCACATCGACGGGACAGTAGTGGAGAGGGTAGTCAATTTTAAGTTCCTCGGCGTACACATCACGGACAAACTGAATAGGTCAACCCACACAGACAGCGTTGTGAAGAAGGCGCAGCAGCCTCTTCAACCTCAGGAGGCTGAAGAAATTTGGCTTGTCACCAAAAACACTCACAAACTTTTACAGATGCACAATCGAGAGCATCCTGTCGGGCTGTATCACCGCATGGTATGGCAACTGCTCCGCCCACAACCATAAGGTTCTCGAGAGGGTAGTGAGATATGCACAACGCATCACCGGGGGCAAACTACCGGCCCTCCAGGACACCTACACCACCCGATGTCACAGGAAGGCCATAAAGATCATCAAGGACAACAACCACCCTAGCCACTGCCTGTTCACCCCGCTATCATCCAGAAGGCGAGGTCAGTACAGGTACATCAAAGCAGGGACAGAGAGACTGAAAAACAGCTTCTATCTCAAGGCCATCAGACTGTTAAACAGCCACCACTAACATTGAGTGGCTGCTGCCAACACACTGACTCAACTCCAGCCACTTTGATAATGGAAATTGATGGAAATTGATGTAAAAAATGTCTCACTAGCCACCTTAAACAATGCCACTTAACATAATGTTTACATACCCTACATTACTCATCTCATATGTATATGTATATACTGTACTCTATCATCTACTGCATCTTGCCATCTTTATGTAATAGATTTATCACTAGCCACTTTAAACTATGCCACTTTTATGTTTACATACCATACATTACTCATCTCATATGTATATACTGTACTTAATACCATCTACTGCATCTTGCCTATGCCGTTCTGTACCATCACTCATTCATATATCTTTATGTACATATTCTTTATCCCTTTACACTTGTGTGTATAAGGTAGTAGTTGTGGAATTGTTAGGTTAGATTACTCGTTGGTTATTACTGCATTGTCGGAACTAGAAGCACAAGCATTTTGCTACACTCACATTAACATCTGCTAAACATGTGTATGTGACAAATAACATTTGATTTGATTTGATTTAATCTCCTCCCGGCACAGCCAGAAGAGGACTGGCCACCCCTCATAGCCTGGTTCCTCTCTAGGTTTCTATCAAGGTTCCGACCTTTCTAGGGATTTTTCCCCTAGCCACCGTGCTTCTACACCTGCATTGCTTGCTGTTTGGGGTTTTAGGCTGTGTTTCTGTACATCACTTTGTGACATCAGCTGATGTAAGAAGGGCTATATAAATACATTTGATTGGTTTGACTTGCAACGCCAGGGTTGTGGGTTTGATTCCCGGGGGACCAGTACAGACAAATACGAAAATGTATGCACTCACTACTGTAAGTCGCTCTGGAGCATCTGCTAAATGACAAAATAATAAAGGCAATTTTCTTTCCATTATGGATACACCTAAGAAAAGTGATTGTGCCTTCTTTGTCTTCGCCTTTACCAACGATTTGAGTTTCTTATGTATCCTTACGATTACACCTTTAGTTTTGTTTGAGGCTGATGAAAAAGCAGTACTAATGGTTCTCTACTCTATACTGAACAAAAATATAAATGCAACATGTAAAGTGTTGGTCCCATGTTTCATAAGCTGAAATAAAAGATCCCAGTAATTTTCTATACGCACAAAAATCATATTTCTCGCAAATTTTGTGCACAAATGTATTTACATCCTTGTTAGTAACCATTTCTCCTTTGCCAAGATAATCCATCCACCTGACAGGTGTGGCATATCATGAAGCTGGTTAAACACCATGATCATTACACAGGTGCACCTTGTGCTTGGGACAATAAAAGGCCACTCTAAAATGTGCAGTTTTGTCACACAACACATTGCCACAGATGTCTCAAGTTTTGAGGGAGCGTGCAATTGGCATGGTGACTGCAGGAATGTCCACCAGAGATGCTGCCAGAGAATTGAATGTTCATTTCTCTACCATAAGCCGCCTCCAACGTCAGTTTAAAGAATTTGGCAGCACATTCAACCAGCCGCACAACTGCAGGCCATGTGTAACCACGCCAGCCCAGGACCTCCACATCCGGCTTCTTCACCTGCGGGATCGTCTTGAGGAGGGGGAGGGGGCTGTATGTGTTGAGGAGTATTTCTATCTGTAATAAAGCCCCTTTTGTAAGGCCTCCCGGGTGGCGCAGTGGTCTAAGGCACTGCATGGCAGTGCCACCAGAGACTCTGGGTTTGAGCCCAGGCTCTGTTGCACAATTGGCCTAGTCTCGTCCAGGTTAGGGAGGGTTTGGCCGGTAGGGATATACTTGTCTCATCGCGCACTAGCGACTACTGTGGCGGGTCGGGCGCAGTGCATGCTGACCAGTTCTCCAGGTGCACACATTGGTGCGGCTGGCTTCCGGGTTGGTTGCGCGCTGTGATAAGAAGCAGAGCGGCATGGTTGGGTTGTGTTTCGGAGGACTCTTGACCTTTGTCTCTCCTGAGCCCAAACGGGAGTTGTAGTGATGAGACAAGACAGTAACTACTAACAACTGGATACCACAAAAAAAAATTAAAAGCCCCTTTGTGGGGAAAAACTCATTCCAATTGGCTGGGTCTTGCTCCCTAGTGGGTGGACCTATGCCCTCCCAGGCCCACCCATGGCTGCGCTCCTGCCTAGTCATGGGAAATCCATAGATTAGGGCCTAATTTATTTATTTCAATGAACTGTAACTCAGTAAAATCTTTGCAATTGTTGCATGTTGCGTGTATATTTTTGTTCAGTATATGGGTGACCTTTTGGAGCAGGTGTGTTTCTTGGAGCACTGCTATATCAGCATGGTTTCTTGCTAGGATATCAAGACAGCTGGAATGCTTGATAGGAATATTAAGGCCTTTCAAATTCCATGAGAGAATAGCTAGTGCTGCCATTGTTTTTCTAAAATGTAATTGTTATTTTTAGTGTTGATAAGCCGATGGATGGAAAATAAAAGCAGGACCCACACAGGGTCACTCCCCTGGGTCGCTCCCCAGCCAGAAGACCCTCTCTCTTTATAAATCGTCCCCACCTTCCCTGCCCCCCATTTCCCAGCCCCCTTTCTCTCTAGCCCCCAGTCCTCCCTGCCCAGTCCAGTGCACTATAATTACAGGGTTGTGATGGTGTGTGGCAGCCTTACATATTAATTATCTTAACCAGCTCTTTCTATTCAACCCCTCTCAATATTTGCTCTCCCCATCTCGTGCACTATTTTCCTCCCCCTTGTCTTTCTGTCTCTCTGGCTGAATCCGAAACCACTCCCTTCCCCCTCCATTTGCGCATTCACGCATACCTCCGCCATATGCACAAGTGTCCCAAAGCTGAGGGAGTGAAAATTAGAGGGTATAGGGGCTAATTAGACCCTCCGATAGCCACTTTGGCCAAGCCAGCAAGGTTGCAGGCATCAGAGCTAAGTGCTATCCCGACGTGCACCGCGATATGTTTAGAGTTTTGAATTTGATACAAAAGAATGGATAGGCGTGCCTAATTGTAGTATGTGCCACCTGTATTTGTTTATGTCTGATGTCGAGGCTTGACATGTAACAGAGGAAATACCTCCAAAATTAAATGTTTAACTGTTTATATCTTGTGGTTCATTTCAATTGAACGCTTGTTTTATTATTTAAAAATGGAACACTAATTGCATCATTCAAGTCACCGTGGGACTAAACACCTCCCTCTGCAACTGGTTCCAGGACTTCCTAACGGGCCACCCCCAGGTGGTAAGGGTAGGTAACAACACATCCGCCACGCTGATCCTCAACACAGGGGCCCCTCAGGGGAGCGTGCTCAGCCCCCTCCTGTACTCCCTGTTCACCCACGACTGCATGGCCAGGCACTACTCCAAAACCATAATTAAGTTTGCAGATGACACAACAGTGGTAAGCCTGTTCACGACAACGACGAGACAGCCGATAGGGAGGAGGTATAATGGTCTTCTGATGGATGTAAGACCCTGTATAATCTGAGGCTGGCTCCTCAGCACTGGAGCTGGATGTGGCTATGCTAGTTTTACAGTCAAGGCAACAGAAAGGGCTGAGAATACTGGTAGACCATTCACGTATATAGTCACTGATGGGATGATGCAAATTGGTATGCCAATGCACGCACACACTCTCTCTCTCTTGCTTCATGCATGCACACATGCGGAACACACACACAGTGTATATTGGATAAACAGAGGGAGTCCAGTACGCAATGCTCAGGGGTAGTTAGTCTCAGCTGCAGGCAGGAATCCGGTTCTGTCTGTGTGTCTGTCTGTCTGTCTGTCTGTCTGTGACCCCATCCCTGCACATCTGGCTTGAAGCATAAGAGAGGAGCACAAACATAAACAGTTGACACTCAAGAAAAAAGAACAGAAAACACAGACATAATCGTTAAATACACACAGTGGCGTACTCACATGCATAAACACACACGGGGTAATCAGGCAGCTGTCCTCATCACTCTATTTGATGTCCTGTAGGTTGTTGAGTCAGTGGGCAGTGGAGATTTGTGTGTGTGCTTACGCACCTGTGTGTGTCCATCAGACAGCAGTTTAATCAACACAGGCATGGAGTGGTGTCTCTTTGCCGTTCTCCAGGCTGGACTGTACACCACTTTCTCTGGCTGACATTACTCACTCTGAGGGCTCAGCCAATGAGCTGAGAAATGAGACCATAATCACAGGCCACTAACTCACTATTAAAGTCAACTGCAGCTGACTAAGTCATAGACCTTTAATTCATTCTGAGGGCAAAACTAGTCCATTATCCCCTTTGCCTTGGAAACTACAAACTATTTATGCATGCAAGGTTGGGTGCGTCCCAAAAATGTGATGGTCATTTATTTTCCTTGACACCTTTATCTGATCTAAAGGATCTAATGGCAAATCCCCAGTTTCTGATTTGCTTGGGATGCATTTGAATAGTAGAACAGGAACACAGAAGCCACTTTATAGTATTTAGATGAACCCACTGTGTCCCATGTCCCTAATAGTTCAGCGATGTGACTCCATCCCTTCCCGGTCCAACACAGCAGTGAACACACTAAAAGGAGGACTGACAAACTCAGTGTCTGATCTCTGCTAAACCCCTGGCCATGCCCTAATCCTGTCTGAATGATTTCTGCCCCCTTCAGTCCTTATTAACAGGCAGGATGGAAACTCACCTCCCATCATGGAGCAGCGATATGGGGCTTAAATCCAGATCCTTGAATAATCCCTAGGCTAGAGAATTGCATACAGTGGCAATCTACTGGATTATCTCCCCCACCCAACCCCACCCTTCCATCTCCACACCGCTTCTCTCCCCAACCCAACCCCATCCTTCCATCTCCACACCGCTTCTCTCCCCAACCCAAGCAGTGGTTAGTCAGTTAACCACTGCTAGCGGTCATCAGCTATCCTTTAGCTCCGAAAACTCTCGCCAATTTGCACAACGCGATTCAAACCAGAGCATACCGGACCTATTTTCTCTCCATATCCTTGGAACCCTATCGCAAGCTCTGAACCTTTTTCACCTGGATCATCGCAGCTAGCTAGCTGCAATCCGAGTAGCTACTCCCAGCTAACGTCTCTGTCCCAAAGCAAGCACCAATTAGCCTGGAGCTAGCCCATGCTAGGCCCATCTCCCGGCTAGCTGAAGAGGTCCATCAGCCACTCTACAGTACCTATTTTGCCAATTGGCCCGGACCCCTTTTACTGCCGGTACGGAGCTCCTTCACGACTGGACTACCGACGTAATCTGCCCGAGGGGGTTATTCAACTGGCTCCCATGTCGCGACATCCCCTGAAGGCCCATCTGCTAACCTGCTAGCCGCAGCCCGCTAGCTGCCTAGAGTATATTGGACTGTTAGCTGAATAGGTCCATCGGCCAATTTCTTTGGCCACTATACCTATTTTGCCAATTGGCTTGGACCCCTTTTACTACACGAAGCCCTGCTTATTCATCAAAACTGGACTACCGACGTAATCTGCGCAAGTTTTTTTTATTTTCTCCAACAGGCCCCTCCGTCACGACGTCCCCTGAATGTCCATCTGCTAGACTGCTAGCCGCGGACCACTAGCTGTCTAGAGCATATTGGACTGTTAGCTGAAGAGATCCATCAGCCAATATCTTGGGCCACTACACCTTTTTTGCCAATTGAACTGAACCCCTTTGCTACACGGTACCCTACTACTCCATCACGACTGGTCTATTTGACGTAACTGCACGAGGAGGCTATAACAGACTTCCTCCATCGCGACGCCCCTATAAAACGTGTTATGGCTTGTGTACAAAGTAAACTGCCTGTTACTCAAGCCCAGAAGCTAGGATATGCATATAATAGGTAGATTTGGATAGAAAACATTATAAAGTTTCCAAAACTGTTAAAATAATGTCAGTGAGTATAACATAACTGATATGGCAGGCGAAAACCTGAGGAAAATCCATCCAGGAAGTTGGATATGTTTGATGTGTGTAGTTTTCAACTGCCTGCCTATACACTATGTGTTGGTGTTGGGACTCAGATTGCTGTTCCTATGGCTTCCACTAGATGTCAACAGTCTTTAGACATAGTTTCAGGCTTGTATTCTGAAAAACGAGGAAGAATGAGACCATATTGTAAGTGGCATGTGGAATGAAGCAGAGCTCCTTTGCGCGCTTGACCGATTGCGCGCCGTTCGTTGTTTTTCCTTTCTATTGAAGATGCTATTGTCCGGTCGAAATATTATCGATTATTTAGACAATAGACAACCTGAGGATTAATTATAAACATAATTTGACATGTTTCAACGAACTTTACTGGTACTATTAGGATGTATTCGTCAGCATGTTGTGACCGCCATTGAGCCAGTGGATTACTGAACAAAACGTGCCAACAAAACTGAGTTTTTGGGACATAAAGAGGAACTTTATCGAACAAAACAAACATTTATTGTGTAACAGGAACTCTTGTGACTGCAACCAGATGAATTTAATCAAAGGTAAGTGATACATTTTATTGCTATTTCTGACTTTCGTGACTCCTCTACTTGGCTTGAAAATGTTTGTATGCTTTTGTAAACGGGGCACTGTCCTCAGATAATCGCATGGTATGCTTTTGCCGTGAAGCCTTTTGAAATCTGACACAGCGGCTGGATAACAAGAAGTTCATCTTTAAACCGATGTATAACACTTGCATCTTTTATGAATGTTTATAATGAGTATTTCTGTATTTTGTATTTGGCGCTCTGCAATTTCACCGGATGTTGTCGAGGTGGGTTGCTAGCGGAACGCCTGCGCCAGAGAGGTTATTAAGGCCCTTCTGCAAGGTTACTAGCCCCGGCCTGCTAGCTGTCTGAATCGCTGTGTCTCCAGCCAGACTAACTACTCACTGGACTCCTATGATCACTCGGTTACACATGCCTCTCCCTAATGTCAATATGTCTTGTCCATTGCTGTTCTGGTTAGTGATTATTGTATTATTTCACTGTAGAGCCTCTAGCCCTGCTCAAAATGGCTTAGCCAAACCTTTAGTTCCACCTCCCACACATGCGAAGACATCAGCTGGTTTAAATGTTTCTAGAGACAATATCTCTCTCATCATCACACAATGCCTAGGTTTACCTCCAATGTATTCACATCCTACCATACCTTTGTTTTTACATTTTGCCTTGAATCTATTCTATCGTGCCCAGAAACCTGCTCCTTTTACTCTCTGTTCCGAACGTACTGGACGACCAGTTCTTATAGTCTTTAGCCGTACCCTTATCCTACTCCTCCTCTGTTCCTCCGGTGATGTAGAGGTTAATCCAGGCCCTGCAGTGGCTAGCCCCACTCCCATTCCCCAGGTGCTCTCATTTGTTGACTTCTGTAACTGTTAAAACCTTGGTTTCATGCATGTTAACATTAGAAGCCTCCTCCCTAAGTTTGTTTAATTCACTGCTTTAGCACACTACCAACCCGGATGTCCTAGCCGTGTTTGGATTCTGGCTTAGGAAGCCCACCAAAAACCCTGAAATTTCCATACCTAACTATAACCGTTTCCGACAAGATAGAACTGCCAAAGGGGGCGGAGTTGCAATCTACTGCAGAGTTCGGTCTTACTGTCCAGGTCTATACTCAAACAATTTGAGCTTCTACTTTTAAAAACCCACCTTTCCAGAAACAAGTCTCTCACTGTTGCTGCTTGCTACAGACCACCCTCTGCCCCCAGCTGTGCCCTGGACACCATATGTGAATTGATTGCCCCCCATCTATCTTCAGAGCTCGTGCTGCTAGGTGACCTAAACTGGGACATGCTTAACACCCCAGCCATCCTACAATCTAAGCTTGATGCCCTCAATCTCACACAAATGATCAATGAACCTACCAGGTAAAACCCCAAATCCGTAAACACGGGCACCCTCATAGATATCATCCTAACCAACTTGCCCTCCAAATCCACCTCTTCTGTTTTCAACCAAGATCTCAGCGATCACTGCCTCATTGCCTGCATCTGTAATGGGTCTGCGGTCAAACGACCACCCCTCATCACAGTCAAATGCTCCATAAAACACTTCAGCGAGCAGACCTTTCTAAATGACCTGGCCCGAGTATCCTGGAAAGATATGGACCTCATCCCGTCAGTAGAGGATGCCTGGTTATTCTTTAAAAGTGCTTTCCTCACCATCTTCAATAAGCATGCCCCATTCAAAAAATATTGAACTAAGAACAGATATAGCCCTTCGTTCCACCTCTACGCAGACAACACCATTCTGTATACTTCTGGCCTTTCATTGGACACTGTGTTAACAACTCTCCAGACAAGCTTCAATGCCATACAACTCTCCTTCCGTGGCCTGCAACTGCTCTTAAATGCAAGTAAAATTAAATGCATGCTCTACTACCGATCGCTGTCCGCAACTGCTCTCCCATCCAGCATCACTACTCTGGACGGTTCTAACTTAGAATATGTGGACAACTACAAATACCTAGGTGTCTGGTTAGACTGTAAACTCTCCTTCCAGACTCACATTAAGTATCTCCAATCCAAAATTAAATCTAGAATTGGCTTCCTATTTCGCAACAAAGCATCCTTCACTCATTCTGACCAAACATACCCTCGTAAAACTGACCATCCTGCCGATCCTCGACTTCGGCGACTTCATCTACAAAATAGCCTCCAACACTCTACTCAAGAAATTGGATGCAGTCTATCACAGTGCCATCCGTTTTGTCCCATATACTACCCCCACTGCGACCTGTACGCTCTCGTTGGCTGGCCCTCGCTTCATACTCGTCGTCAAACCCACTGGCTCCAGGTCATCTGTATTTTCTAGGTAAAGCCTTGCCTTATCTCAGCTAACTTGTCACAATAGCAGCAACCACCCGTAGCACGTGCTCCAGCAGGTATATCTCACTGGTCACCACCAAAGCCAATTCCTCCTTTGGCCGCCTTTCCAGCCTTTCCTCTGCTGCCAATGACTGGAACGAACTGCAAAAAAAAATATTGAAGCTGGAGACTCATATCTCCCTCACTAGCTTTAAGCAGCAGCTGTCAGAGCAGCTCACAGATCACTGCACCTGATACTTACAGTGGGGCAAAAAAGTATTTAGTCAGCCACCAATTGTGCAAGTTCTCCCACTTAAAAAGATGAGAGAGCCCTGTCATTTTCATCATAGGTACACTTCAACTATGACAGACAAAATGATAAAAAAATCCAGAAAATCACATTGTAGGATTGGCTGGACACTGCTGCATGGTGCCAGATTATTACCAGTGTGGCTGGACACTGCTGCATGGCGCCAGATTATTACCAGTGTGGCTGGACACTGCTGCGTACTGCCAGATTATTACCGGTGTGGCTGGACACTGCTGCATGGCGCCAGATTATTACTGGTGCCATGCACCATAATTTGCAAATAAATTCATCAAAAATCCTACAATGTGATTTTCTGGATTTTTTTTCTCATTTTGTCTGTCATAGTTGAAGTGTACCTATGATGAAAATTACAGGCCTCTCTCGTCTTTTTAAGTGGGAGAACTTGCACACTTGGTGGCTGACTAAATATTTTTTTGCCCCACTGTAAACTGAAATTACGCAAACTATTTGAGTTTTTGCAACCAGGAAATGGCTGAGCGATTTCTGCACAGTTAATCTTTAAAGGGATAATCCACCCTCAGAATTTGTTTTATGAAAGTCTTGTCAATTTGGTGAAAGCTTAATGAACAGTGGGTAAAAACAAAACATTTGCCCATGATTGAACTTTGGCGTGGAAATTTCCTGTATTACCAAATCATGAGAGAGCAAACCACACACAAGTCAGAGTCATATTATAAAGTCCATATTTTAATCATATATGAGCTTCACCATAGCCCTGTGACTCTCAGATCAATTCAGTGTTTATAAATTAATTCCCTGAGAGTGTCAACATAATGGCAACTGAGATCCTTTATAGCAAAGATCCACCCCCTAGTCGACATGACAAACCACAAGTCTTAGGAAAACTGCACAAAGGAAGAATTTTACTTGAGAGAGGAGTATCCCATAGCCAGACAGCATTATCTATAAATTATTGGTCAGTTTGCTCTCTTAGACGAGGTTCTACTTCTCGTTCTTGGTACAACATAGTACCAAAACATTACCTCATCCAATGGCATATATCAATTGTCAATTCTAGATACTCCCATATCAAATACAATCCCTCCTGGACAAGATCACAGAGACAGTGAGCCTCTTAGGTCATATACTAAATCAAGATAAGGGCAACCTCAGAGGGGTCATGTAATAGTGACAGACACATTCCCATAAGAAGACAAGCCTGACCTCTCCCCTCTCTGGGGCCCAAGTAACTTTTACCACATAAGCATACTTAAAATTGATAAAACATCTTATTTATCAATGTTACCTAAAGAATTCTGATTCTGCTACCACAACTTCTAAGTGGTCCGTCTGAAAATCAGGAAATCGTGTTGGAACACATCCTAGCTACATCATTTTTGTCACTGGAGAAAGGTGGTAACATATTATCATATTTCATAATGCTTTTAAAACAATTACCTGCACTCCAGATCTCCAAATCAATCAATAGATGGTATAGGCATTCTGGTCTAGAACACATCCATCCGTTTATAACCTCATGACAAAGTATATACAGTACCAGTCAAAAGTTTAGACACACCTACTCATTCAATGGTTTTTCTTTATGTTTACTATTTTCTACATTTAGAATAATAGTGAAGACATCAAAACTATGAAATAACACATATGGAATTGTGTAGTAACCAAAAAGGTGTTAAACAAATCAAAATATATTTGAGATTCTTCAAAGTAGCCACCCTTTGCCTTGATGACAGCTTAGCATACTTTTGGTATTCTCACAACCAGCTTGATGAGGTAATCACCTGGAATGCATTTCAATTAAACAGGTGTGCCTTGTTAAAAGTTCATTTGTGAAATTTCTTTCCTTCTTAGTGCATTGTGACAAAGTAGGTTTGGTATACAGAAGATAGCCCTATTTGGTAAAAGACCAAGTCCATCAATAAACGGCTCTCTATCCACCAGATTTGTACCAAACTCACTAAAAGTGGCAGTAATAAAGCCTCTCTTGGAAAAGCCAAACCTTGACCCAGAAAACATAAAAAAAACTATCTCCCTTCCTCTCAAAAATTGTAGAAAAGCTGTTGTGTGGAAACTCACTGCCTTCCTGAAGACAAACAATGTATACGAAATGCTTCAGTCTGGTTTAAGACCCCATCATAGCACTCAGACTGCACTTGTGAAGGTGGTAAATTACCTTTTAATGGCGTCAGACCGAGGCTCTGCATCTGTCCTCGTGCTCCTAGATAGTGCTGCTTTTGATATCATCGATCACCACATCCTTTTGGAGAGATTGGAAACCCAAATTGTTCTACATGGACTAGTTCTAGCCTGGTTCAGATCTTATCTGTCAGAAAGATATCAGTTTGTCTCTGTTTGTGAATGGTTTGTCCTCTGACAAATCAACTGTACATTTCAGTGTTCCTCAATGCTCTGTTTTAAGACCACTACTGTTTTCACTATATATTTTACCTCTTGGGGATGTCATTTGGAAAAATAATGTTAACTTTCCCTGCTATGCAGATGACACACAGCTGTACATTGATGAAACGTGGTGAAGCCCCAAAATTGCCCTCTCTAGAAGCCTGTGTTTCAGACATAAGGAAGTGGATGGCGGCAAATGTTCTACTTTTAAACTGGGACAAAACAGAGATGCTTGTTCTAGGTCCCAAGAAACAAAGAGGTCTCCTGTTGAATCTGACAATTAATCTTGATGGTTGCACAGTCGTCTCAAATAAAACTGTGAAGGACCTCGGCGTTACTCTGGACCCTGATCTCTCTTTTGACGAACATATCAAAACTGTTCCAAGGACAGCTTTTTTCCATCTACTGTCCGTAACATGGCAAAAATCAGAAACTTTCTGGCCAAAAATGATGCAGAAAAATGAATCCATGCTTTTGTCACTTCTAGGTTAGACTACTGCAATGCTCTAATTTCCAGCTACCTGGAAAAAGCACTAAATAAACTTCAGTTAGTGCTAAACACGGCTGCTAGAATCTTGACTAGAACCCAAAATTCTGATCATATTACTCCAGTGCTAGCCTCTCTACACTAGCTTCCTGTTAAGGCAAGGGCTGATTTCAAGGTTTTACTGCTAACCTACTAAGCATTACATTGGCTTGCTCCTACCTATCTTTCCGATTTGGTCCTGCCGTACATACCTACACCTACGTTACAGTCACAAGACACAGGCCTCCTTACTGTCCCTAGAATTTCTAAGCAAACAGCTCGAGGTAGGACTTTCTCCTATAGAGCTCCATTTTTATGGAATGGTCTGCCTACCCATGTGAGAGACGCAGACTCGGTCTCAACCTTTAAGGCTTTATTGAAGACTCATCTCTTCAGTAGGTCCTATGATTGAGTGTAATCTGGCCCAGGAGTGTGAAGGTGAACGGAAAACGGCCTCTAACCCTATTACAGGGGCTGAGTCACTGGCTTACTGGTGCTCTTCCATGCCGTCCCTAGGAGGGGTGAGTCACTTGAGTGGGTTGAGTCACTGACGTGATCTTCCTGTCCGGGTTGGCAACCCCCCCTTGGGTTGTGCCATGGGGGAGATCTTAGTGGGCTATACTCTGCCTTGTCTCAGGATGGTAAGTTGTGTTTGAAGATATCCCTCTAGTTGTGTGGGGGATGTGATTTGGCAAAGTGGGTGAGGTTATATCCTGCCTGTTTGGCCCTGTCCGGGGGTATCATCGGACGGGACCACAGTGTCTCCCGACCCCTCCTGTCTCAGCCTCCAGTATTTATGCTGCAATAGTTTGTGTCGGGAGCTAAGGTCAGTCTGTTATATCTGGAGTGTTTCTCCTATCTTATCCGGTGTCCTGTGTGTATTTAAGTATGCTCTCTCTAATTCTCTCTCCCTCTTCCTCTTTCTGAGCCCTAGCACCATGCCTCTGGGCTACCTGGCCTGATGACTCCTTGCTGTCCCCAGTCCACCTGGCCGTGCTGCTGATCCAGTTTCGACTGTTCTGCCTGGGGCTATGGAACCCTGACCTGTTCACTGGATGTGCTATCTTTCCCAGACCTTCTGTTTTCAACTCTCTAGAGACAGCAGTAGCGGTATAGATAGAATGATCGGCTATGAAAAGCCAACTGACATTTACTCCTGAGGTGCTGACCTGTTGCACCTTCTACAAACACTGTGATTATTATTATTTGACCCTGCTAGTCATCTATGAACATTTGAACATCTTGGCTATGTCCTGTTATAATCTCCACCCGGCACAGCTAGAAGAGGACTGGCCACCCCCCACCCGCCTGGTTCCTCTCCAGGTTTCTTCCTAGGTTCTGGCCTTTCTAGGGAGATTTTCCTAGCCACAGTGCTTCTACACCTGCATTGCTTGCTGTTTGGGGTTTTAGGCTGGGTTTCTGTACAGTACTTTGTGACATCAGCTGATGTAAGAAGGGCTTTATAAATACATTTGATTGATATTATGGAAAGAACATCTCAAATAAGCAAAGAGAAACGACAGTCCATAATTACTTCAAGACATGAAGGTCAGTCAATACGGAAAATGTCAAGAACTTTTAACGTTTCTTCAAGTGTAGTCGCAAAAACCATCAAGCGCTAGGTCAAAACTGGCTCTCAAAAGGACCTCCACAGGAAAGTAAGACCCAGAGTTACCTCTGCTGCTGAGGATAAGTTCATTAGACTTACCAGCCTCAGAAATTGCAGCCCAAATAAATGCTTCACAGAGTTCAAGTAACAGACACATCAACATCAACTGTTCAGAGGAGACAGCGTGAATCAGGCCTTCATGGTCGAAATGCTGCAAAGAAACCATTATTAAATGACACCAATAGGAAGAGATTTGCATGGGCCAAGAAACACTGGTCTGGTGAGTCCAAATTTGAGATGTTTTGTTCCAACCACTGTGTCTTTGTGACAGATGATCTCTGCATGTTTGGGACCCACCGTGAAGCAAGGAAGAGGAGGTGTGATGGTGCTTTGCTGGTGACACGGTCTGTGATTTATTTAGAATTCAAGGCACACTTAACCAGCATGGCTACCACAGCATTCTGCAGTGATACACCAACCCATCTGGTTTGCACTTAGTGGGATATAATTTGTTTTTCAACAGAACAATGACCCAACACACCTGCAGGCTGTGTAAGGGCTATTTGATCAAGGAGAGTGATGGAGTGCTGCATCAGATGACCTGGCCTCCACAATCAACCGACCTCAACCCAATTGAGATGGGATGAGTTGGACTGCAGAGTGAAGGAAAAATAGCCAACATGTGCTCAGCATATGTGGGAACTTCTTCAAGAGTGTTGGAAAAACATTCCAGGTGAAGCTCCTTGAGAGAATGCCAAGAGTGTACAAAGCTGTCATCAGGGCAAAGAGTGGCTACTTTGAAGAATCTAAAATATATTTTGATCTGTTTAACACTTTTTTGTTTACTACATGATTCAATATAGTTTTGATGTCTTAGCTATTATTCTACAATGTAGAAAATAGTCAAAATTTAAAAAAAACTTGAATCAGTAGGTGTGTCCAAACTTTTGAGTGGTACTGTGGCCTTGCTAGAGCTGCCCTGGTCAACTGTAAGTGCTGTTATTGTGAAGTGGAAATGTCTAGGAGCGACAATGGCTCAACCGCGAAGTGGTAGGCCACACAAGCTCATAGAACGGGACTGCCGAGTGCTGAAGCGTGAAGCACGTAAACATTTTGTGAACTTCTTGTTTGGTTTTTGAGCTAGCACCCAATTGACCTCCATTCACTCCTTCAAGGAGAGCTCTGTGTCCAAGAATGCACCGCACGGACCTTTGACGACTTATGGGCAATGTACACAATTGGCGTTAATACGATTCTAATGGAGTTTCCCCATCTCCTCAAAAGTATCTCTGTGGGAGAGCAACATTACTAAAGATTTTTATAACTACCTAAAATGCACCACAGCCTGTCGCTTCCAATGGGAGCAAATTAATCATAGTGGGCAAAACAAACAAGGAGGTGTGCAGAGCCAAGCACGAGCTAGTGAGATACTATATTGGGGCTGTCTAGCATTTACTTGCACATTTCCGTTAGGGAACGCCTACTCCTACTCTGTGAAGTGCACATATGCAATAACTCATTTTGCCCTTGCACTCCTTCTAAACAACGCAATTGGCAAAGGGTAAAGTCTACAAAACACAGTCCACTATGTTCCAGATTCTAGTTTTGGAAACAGAAAACTGTATGAAGATCAAATGTTTAAAATCAATGAGAAAATTTGCATAATGTTAGCCAAAATCCATCTCACTCCATCTACCAGCCACTGGGCTTCCTCTCGTCACCATATTTGGTAGTGAGTGAAAACGCCAACCGGATGCTTCACATTTATACATCCGGTGAAATATCTGGCTCATTGTTCTATCTGTGACGTTACTCTGCTCTCGCTCAGTGTCAGAGATGCTGTTTATAGCTCAGTGGCAGAGACTAACTGCAAGTTGAACTTGGTGAGTAAGACTCCTAAATTGATAGTGCAGTTTGTAAAAGCTAGCTAGCTAGCTTCACATGCTGATATGGACTTTGGTATTATTGTGTGTAGCTATGTTTTCTAGCTAGCCAGCCAGCCCAGAGAGAGAGAGAGAGAGAGAGCATTGCATTAAGGGTTTTGTAGTGGATTTGAGCTGCAACAGATTTCCAGTAACGATTTTCACATTTCTACAAACCTTGTTAAAACAACAAAATGATTGTTTGAACATTTGTTCACAAAATTGTTTTCACATAGTGTTATTTAACACTGTTAATCAATGGCATTAGTGGCTTGGGGTGGATTATCCCTTTAAACTGTGCTTTCCAGTTACACATTCTGCTTGACTTTCAGGCACTTCCTCAGTGTCTAGAAGGGTTCCCTCTGCCACACTGACAACACCAGTTCTGCTCAATATCACAGGCACTTTGAAGCCATAGTAATGGCTGCACTTTGAAATGGCCTGACGATAAAACACCACCTCGTGTAACTGAACCCCCCTACGGCCTTAATCCTTATTAAACACCACCTCGTGTAATTGAACCCCCCCACGGCCTTAATCCTTATTAAACACCACCTCGTGTAACTGAACCCCCCACGGCCTTAATCCTTATTAAACACCACCTCATGTAACTGAATCCAGCACGGCCTTAATCCTTATTAAACACCACATTGTATAACTGAAACCCCCCACAGCATTAATCCTTATTAAACACCACCTCATGTAACTGAACCCCCCCACGGCCGTAGTCCTTATTAAATACCACATTGTGTAACTGAACCCCCCCACAGCATTAATCCTTGTTAAACACCACCTCGTGTAACTGAACCCCCCCACGGCCTTCATCCTTATTAAACACCACCTCGTGTAACTGAACCCCCACGGCCTTAACCCTTATTAAACACCACATTGTGTAATTGAACCCCCCATGGCCTTAATCCTTATTAAACACCACATTGTGTAACTGAACCCCCCACGGCCTTAATCCTTATTAAACACCACATTGTGTAACTGAACCCCCCCCCCCCCCCCCCCCCCCCCCACAGCATTAATCCTTATTAAACACCACATTGTGTAACTGAACCCCCCACGGCATTAGTCCTTGTTACACACCACCTCCCTAGCTCTGTGAAACAGGCAGCAGATAGCTGGCAGAGAGAGCAGGTTAAAGAGGGGGGGGGGGGGGGGGGGGGGAGTGGGTAGCTGCCATTGATGTCCATAGCAATCTGGCTGGTGTGTGTCCAGGACCGATGTGAGACATCACACAGAAAAGTTGTGGAGAAACTTTAAAATATCTGCTGAAGTCTGTCGGTGTAATACGTTCAAGCAGGCTGTGGGGCCTACCTGCTGCGTGTGTGCCACTCACAGGCCCCTTTCAAATGTAAATTGTAATTTTTTAAATATTTTTTAGACGCTGTTATCCAGAGCAACTTACAGGAGCAATTAGGGTTGTGTGCTTTGTTCAAATACTGCCCGCTGTCAATCACACCACCACAGCAGGGCACACACACGCTCTAAAACCTTTCATAATACCCATGAACACACGCACGCCTACACACATTCACACCAGAACTCAAACTCGCACGTGCCCACCTGCATTAATGCTCAATCACTCACACACATGCTCACCGGTCACACACACAAAAACTCAGTTACACGTGCACACACACACACACACACACACAACCCACCAATGCTCTCACAATAATTCCACCTACCCCGTAGTCACACAGTCAATTACAGTCACAATCCCTCAAGACTCCGGTTTTGTCTCCATCCAAAACTGCGGTGGTGACCGGCTGCCATGTTGATCTGTTCTCAGCAGGAGCTGACAACTAAAACCTCTAGTTAACCTCAAAAAAACCTCTGGGGAACAGAACCACTGACAAACACTAGCGCATATGTATGCATGTGTATGCATGTAGGGAGCGTATCAATGTGTATATAAGTATATATATATAATATAAGTGCATTCGGACAGTATTCAAACCCCATGACTTTTTCCACATTTTGTTATGTTACAGCCTTATTCTAAAATATATACAAATAGTTTTATCCCCCCCTCAATCTACACACAACACCCCACAATGACAAAGCAAAAGCAGTTTAGAAATGTTTGCTCATTTATAAAAACTCAAAAAACACATTTACGTAATTATTCAGACCCTTTAACTCAGTACTTTGTTGAAGCACCGTTGGCAAGGATTACAGCATTGAGTCTTCTTGGGTATGATGCTACAAGCCTGGCACACCTCTTTTTGGGGAGTTTTTCCCCATTCTTCTCTGCAGGTCCTCTCAAGCTCTGTCAGGTTGGATGGGGTGCGTCGCTGCACAGCTATTTTCAGGTCTCTCCAGACATGTTCGGTCGGGTTCAAGTCCGTGCTCTGGTTTGGCCACACAAGGACATTCAGAGACTTGTCCCGAAGCCACTCCTGTGTAGTCTTGGCTGTGTACTTAGGGTCATTGTCCTGTTGCACAATTGACCTTGTGGTGGAATTATTGTAATCAAAAGGAGAGAGACTTAAGATTTTTTCAAAACAATCAAACTTTACTATTTATTAGTTCAGTAATGGAGCTGGTCGGTAATCACCCCTGGAGGTGATCCCTGAACTCAACCAGCTGGTTTACTGCAGTAATGGAGCTGGTCGGTAATCACCCCTGGAGGTGATCCCTGAACTCAACCAGCTGGTTTACTGCAGTAATGGAGCTGGTCGGTAATCACCCCTGGAGGTGATCACTGAGAACTCAACCAGCTGGTTTACTGCAGTAATGGAGCTGGTCGGTAATCACCCCTGGAGGTGATCACTGAGAACTCAACCAGCTGGTTTACTGCAGTAATGGAGCTGGTCGGTAATCACCCCTGGAGGTGATCACTGAGAGCTGGTTTAAGCCACAGCATTTTATAGCAAAGTCCATCCTCCTTCAGTCTACATGACACACAACAGGAATGCCAAAGACATGGTAGATCTTCCAGAGGCCCATCCTCAGAACACACACAGATGAGCATTCTAACAACCCCTTATTCTTTTGCATAAAACAAATCTAATTTTTAGTCACATGCTTCGAATAAAAACAATCATTTGATGCAATAAAAGTATTATAACATAATCTGATCCTGACAACTCTCCAAGTCTCTGCTGCTGAGAAACATCCCCACAGTATGATGCTGCCATCACCATGCTCCACCGTAGGGATGGTGCCAGGTTTCCTCCAAACGTGACGCTTGGCATTCAGGCCAAAAAGTTAAATATTGGTTTCATCAGACCAGAGAATCTTGTTTCTCATGGTCTAAGTCTTTAGGGGCCTTTCGGCAAACTCCAAGTGGGCTGTCATGTGCCTAGCTGGAGGGGTGCTCTCATTTTATCTACCAACATAGACAGGGCTCTAACTCCTCTAGCTCCACAATGAAATAGGGTGCAGGCCAGGCAGCAGGCTGTTAGCCAGCCTGCCAGCATAGTGGAGTCTGCCACTAGCACAGTCAGTGTAGTCAGCTCAGCTATCACCATTGAGACCGTGTCTGTGCCTCGACCTAGGTTGGGCAAAACTAAACATGGCGGTGTTCGCCTTAGCAATCTCACTAGGATAAAGACCACCTCCATTCCTGTCATTATTGAAAGAGATCATGATACCTCACATCTCAAAATAGGGCTACTTAATGTTAGATCCCTTACTTCAAAGGCAATTATAGTCAATGAACTAATCACTGATCATAATCTTGATGTGATTGGCCTGACTGAAACATGGCTTAAGCCTGATGAATTTACTGTGTTAAATGAGGCCTCACCTCCTGGCTACACTAGTGACCATATCCCCCGTGCATCCCGCAAAGGCGGAGGTGTTGCTAACATTTACGATAGCAAATTTCAATTTACAAAAAAAAAAATGACGTTTTCGTCTTTTGAGCTTCTAGTCATGAAATCTATGCAGCCTACTCAATCACTTTTTATAGCTACTGTTTACAGGCCTCCTGGGCCATATACAGCGTTCCTCACCGAGTTCCCTGAATTCCTATCGGACCTTGTAGTCATAGCAGATAATATTCTAATCTTTGGTGACTTTAATATTCACATGGAAAAGTCCACAGACCCACTCCAAAAGGCTTTCGGAGCCATCATCGACTCAGTGGGTTTTGTCCAACATGTCTCTGGACCCACTCACTGTCACAGTCATACGCTGGACCTAGTTTTGTCCCATGGAATAAATGTTGTGGATCTTAATGTTTTTCCTCATAATCCTGGACTATCGGACCACCATTTTATTACGTTTGCAATTGCAACAAATAATCTGCTCAGACCCCAACCAAGGAACATCAAAAGTTGTGCTATTAATTCACAGACAACACAAAGATTCCTTGATGTCCTTCCAGATCCCCTCTGTCTACCCAAGGACAAAAATCAGTTAACCACCTAACTGAGGAACTCAATTTAACCTTGCGCAATACCCTAGATGCAGTTGCACCCCTAAAAACATTTCTCATAAGAAACTAGCTCCCTGGTACACAGAAAACACCTGAGCTCTGAAGCAAGCTTCCAGAAAATTGGAACGGAAATGGCGCCACACCAAACTGGAAGTCTACCGACTAGCTTGGAAAGACAGTACTGTGCAGTACCGAAGAGCCTTTACTGCTGCTCGATCATCCTATTTTTCTAACTTAATTGAGGAAAATAAGAACAATCCGAAATTCCTTTTTGATACTGTCGCAAAGCTAACTAAAAAGCAGCATTCCCCAAGAGAGGATGACTTTCACTTTAGCAGTGATAAATTCATGAACTTCTTTGAGGAAAAGATTATGATTATTAGAAAGCAAATTATGGACTCCTCTTTAAATCTGCGTATTCCTTCAAAGCTCAGTTGTCCTGAGTCTGCACAACTCTGCCAGGACCTAGGATCAAGAGAGACGCTCAAGTGTTTTAGTACTATATCTCTTGACACAATGATGAAAATAATCATGGCCTCTAAACCTTCAAACTGCATACTGGACCCTATTCCAACTAAACTACTGAAAGAGCTGCTTCCTGTGCTTGGCCCTCCTATGTTGAACATAATAAACAGGCTCTCTATCCACCGGATGTGTACCAAACTCACTAAAAGTGGCAGTAATAAAACCTCTCTTGAAAGAGCCAAACCTTGACCCAGAAAATATAAAAAACTATCGGCCTATATCGAATCTTCCATTCCTCTCAACATTTTTAGAAAAGGCTGTTGCGCAGCAACTCACTGCCTTCCTGAAGACAAACAATGTATACGAAATGCTTCAGTCTGGTTTTAGACCCCATCATAGCACTGAGACGGCACTTGTGAAGGTGGTAAATTACATTTTAATGGCATCGGACCGAGGCTCTGCATCTGTCCTCGTGCTCCTAGACCTTAGTGCTGCTTTTGATACCATCGATCACCACATTCTTTTGGAGAGATTGGAAACCCAAATTGGTCTACACGGACAAGTTCTGGCCTGGTTTAGATCTTATCTGTCGGAAAGATATCAGTTTGTCTCTGTGAATGGTTTGTCCTCTGACAAATCAACTGTAAATTTCGGTGTTCCTCAAGGTTCCGTTTTAGGACCACTATTGTTTTCACTATATACAGTGCCTTGCGAAAGTATTCTGCCCCCTTGAACTTTGCGACCTTTTGCCACATTTCAGGCTTCAAACATAAAGATATAAAACTGTAATTTTTTGTGAAGAATCAACAACAAGTGGGACACAATCATGAAGTGGAACGACATTTATTGAATATTTCAAACTTTTTTAACAAATCAAAAACTGAAAAATTGGGCGTGCAAAATTATTCAGCCCCCTTAAGTTAATACTTTGTAGCGCCACCTTTTGCTGCGATTACAGCTGTAAGTCGCTTGGGGTATGTCTCTATCAGTTTTGCACATCGAGAGACTGACATTGTTTCCCATTCCTCCTTGCAAAATAGCTCGAGCTCAGTGAGGTTGGATGGAGAGCATTTGTGAACAGCAGTTTTCAGTTCTTTCCACAGATTCTCGATTGGATTCAGGTCTGGACTTTGACTTGGCCATTCTAACACCTGGATATGTTTATTTTTGAACCATTCCATTGTAGATTTTGCTTTATGTTTTGGATCATTGTCTTGTTGGAAGACAAATCTCCGTCCCAGTCTCAGGTCTTTTGCAGACTCCATCAGGTTTTCTTCCAGAATGGTCCTGTATTTGGCTCCATCCATCTTCCCATCAATTTTAACCATCTTCCCTGTCCCTGCTGAAGAAAAGCAGGCCCAAACCATGATGCTGCCACCACCATGTTTGACAGTGGGGATGGTGTGTTCAGCTGTGTTGCTTTTACGCCAAACATAACATTTTGCATTGTTGCCAAAAAGTTCAATTTTGGTTTCATCTGACCAGGGCACCTTCTTCCACATGTTTGGTGTGTCTCCCAGGTGGCTTGTGGCAAACTTTAAACGACACTTTTTATGGATATCTTTAAGAAATGGCTTTCTTCTTGCCACTCTTCCATAAAGGCCAGATTTGTGCAATATACGACTGATTGTTGTCCTATGGACAGAGTCTCCCACCTCAGCTGTAGATCTCTGCAGTTCATCCAGAGTGATCATGGGCCTCTTGGCTGCATCTCTGATCAGTCTTCTCCTTGTATGAGCTGAAAGTTTAGAGGGACGGCCAGGTCTTGGTAGATTTGCAGTGGTCTGATACTCCTTCCATTTCAATATTATCGCTTGCACAGTGCTCCTTGGGATGTTTAAAGCTTGGGAAATCTTTTTGTATCCAAATCCGGCTTTAAACTTCTTCACAACAGTATCTCGGACCTGCCTGGTGTGTTCCTTGTTCTTCATGATGCTCTCTGCGCTTTTAACGGACCTCTGAGACTATCACAGTGCAAGTGCATTTATACGGAGACTTGATTACACACAGGTGGATTGTATTTATCATCATTAGTCATTTAGGTCAACATTGGATCATTCAGAGATCCTCACTGAACTTCTGGAGAGAGTTTGCTGCACTGAAAGTAAAGGGGCTGAATAATTTTGCACGCCCAATTTTTCAGTTTTTGATTTGTTAAAAGTTTGAAATATCCAATAAATGTCGTTCCACTTCATGATTGTGTCCCACTTGTTGTTGATTCTTCACAAAAAAATACAGTTTTATATCTTTATGTTTGAAGCCTGAAATGTGGCAAAAGGTCGCAAAGTTCAAGGGGGCCGAATACTTTCGCAAGGCACTGTATTTTACCTCTTGGGGATGTTATTCGAAAACATAATGTTAACTTTCACTGCTATGCGGATGACACACAGCTGTACATTTCAATGAAACATGGTGAAGCCCCAAAATTGCCCTTGCTAGAAGCATGTGTTTCAGACATAAGAAAGTGGATGGCTGCAAACTTTCTACTTTTAAACTCAGACAAAACAGAGATGCTTGTTCTAGGTCCCAAGAAACAAAGAGATCTTCTGTTGAATCTGACAATTAATCTTAATGGTTGTACAGTCGTCTCAAATAAAACTGTGAAGGACCTCGGCGTTACTCTGGACCCTGATCTCTCTTTTGAAGAACATATCAAGACCATTTCAAGGACAACTTTTTTCCATCTACGTAACATTGCAAAAATCAGAAACTTTCTGTCCAAAAATGATGCAGAATCCATGCTTTTGTCACTTCTAGGTTAGACTACTGCAATGCTCTACTTTCCGGCTACCCGGATAAAGCACTAACTAAACTTCAGTTAGTGCTAAACACGGCTGCTAGAATCCTGACTAGAACCAAAACATGTGATCATATTACTCCAGTGCTAGCCTCTCTACACTGGCTTCCTGTCAAAGCAAGGGCTGATTTCAAGGTTTTACTGCTAACCTACAAAGCATTACATGGGCTTGCTCCTACCTCTCTCTCTGATTTGGTCCTGCCGTACATACCTACACGTACGCTACGGTCACAAGACGCAGGCCTCCTAATTGTCCCTAGAATTTCTAAGCAAACAGCTGGAGGCAGGGCTTTCTCCTATAGAGTTCCATTTTTATGGAACGGTCTGCCTACCCATGTCAGAGACGCAAACTCGGTCTCAACCTTTAAGGCTTTACTGAAGACTCATCTCTTCAGTAGGTCATATGATTGAGTGTAGTCTGGCCCAGGAGTGGGAAGGTGAACGGAAAAGCTCTGGAGCAACGAACCGCCCTTGCTGTCTCTGCCTGGCCGGTTCCCCTCTTTCCACTGGGATTCTCTGCCTCTAACCCTATTACAGGGGCTGAGTCACTGGCTTAATGGGGCTCTCTCATGCCGTCCCTGGAGGGGGTGCGTCACCTGAGTGGGTTGATTCACTGACGTGGTCATCCTGTCTGGGTTGGCGTTGGCGCCCCCCCCCCCCCCCCTTGGGTTATGCCGTGGCGGAGGTCTTTGTGGGCTATACTCAGCCTTGTCTCAGGATGGTAAGTTGGTGGTTGAAGATATCCCTCTAGTGGTGTGTGGGCTGTGCTTTGGTAAAGTGGGTGGGGTTATATCCTTCATGTTTGGCCCCGTCCGGGGGTGTCCTCGGATGGGGCCACAGTGTCTCCTGACCCCTCCTGTCTCAGCCTGCAGTAGTTTGTGTCGGGGGGCTAGGGTCAGTTTGTTATATCTGGAGTACTTCTCCTGTCCTATTCAGTGTCCTGTGTGAATCTAAGTGTGCGTTCTCTAATTCTCTCCTTCTCTCTTTCTTTCTTTCTCTCTCTCGGAGGACCTGAGCCCTAGGACCATGCCCCAGGTCTACCTGACATGATGACTCCTTGCTGTCCCCAGTCCACCTGGCCGTGCTGCTGCTCCAGTTTCAACTGTTCTGCCTTATTATTATTCGACCATGCTGGTCATTTATGAACATTTGAACATCTTGGCCATGTTCTGTTATAATCTCCACCCGGCACAGCCAGAAGAGGACTGGCCACCCCACATAGCCTGGTTCCTCTTATGGTTTCTTCCTAAGTTTTGGCCTTTCTAGGGAGTTTTTCCTAGCCACACTGCTTCTACACCTGCATTGCTTGCTGTTTGGGGTTTTAGGCTAGGTTTCTGTACAGCACTTTGAGATATCAGCTGATGTACGAAGGGCTATATAAATTTGATTTGATTTGAGTGGATTCCGTCTGGTCACTCTACAATAAAGGCCTGATTGGTAGTGCTGCAGAGATGGTTGTCCTTCTGGAAGGTTCTCCCATCTTCACAGAGGAACTCTAGAGCTCTGTCGGAGTGACCATCAGGTTCTTGGTCAACTTCCTGACCAAGCCCCTTCTTCCCTGATTGCTCAGTTTGGCCGGGCGGCCAGCTCTAGGATGAGTCTTGGTGCTTCCAAACTTCTTCCATTTAAGAATGATGGAGGCCACTGTGTTCTTGGGGACCTGCAATGCTGAAGAAATGTTTTGGTACCCTTCCCCAGATCTGTGCTTCGACACAATCCTGTCTCGGACCAATACGGACAATTCCATCCATCTCATGGCTTGGTTTTTGTTCTGACATGCACTTTCAACTGTAGGATCTTATAGGCAGGTGTGTGCCTTTTCAAATCATGTCCAATCAATTGAATTTACCACAGGTGGACTCCAATCAAGTTGTAGAATCATCTCAAGGATGATCAATGGAAACAGGATGCACCTGAGCTCAATATTAAGTCTCATATCAAAGGGTCTGAATACTTATGTAAATAAGGTACGTTTTATTTTTATTAGATTTGCAAACATGTCTAAACCTGTTTTCGCTATGTCATTATGGAGTATTGTGTGTAGATTGAGGATTTATTTGTATTTAATCCTATTTTAGAATAAGGCTGTAGCGGAAAAGGGGTCTAAATACTTTCTGAAGGCCCTGTATAATACACCAAATAGTGTATTCCTCATGGACGTTGCCCCGACAACCATTCATTTTGCACGACTGTATACCACGGTACAGAATGCATCAGTCACTTTTATACAGTGTGTGTGTTTGCATACGGAAAATGAATTAATAAAACCGTCAGGTATAAAGCACAATTACTTTTATTAGACGTGGGGAAAAAAAGTATCCCAGTTTTCATCAGATACTTGATTGAGTGCGAAAAAGAGGGACCTAAATGAAAAACAGATAAATAAAGCAATAGGCAATGATGCTGAAAGCATCAGAGGTGGTTAAAGACGGATGCTGACAGCATCAGGTGTATTTGTAAAATGATGCTGACAGCATCAGAAGTGTTTATAGAAGGACAACTCCACAGTAACATCGAGACCGATGTATAAAATGTATGTCAAACAAAAAACAATGATTGCAAAGTTAAACTAATGATACAGGTCTGCACAAGGACTACTTTTAACAATTTCCACAGAACATTTGACAAAAAGACATTTACTTGAAGAACAGTGCAGATGTCAAGTTTGGTAACAGAACGACAGTTTGTGCTGTTTGAGCCGTCATTCTGTTACCAAACTTTGCATCTGCACTGCCCCATTTCCACTGGCCCTCCACCTGGTCCTCCTGCCCCATTTCCACTGGCCCTCCTGCCCCATTTCCACTGGCCCTCTACCTGGTCCTCCTGCCCCATTTCCACTGGCCCTCCTGCCCCATTTCCACTGGCCCTCTACCTGGTCCTCCTGCCCCATTTCCACTTGCCCTCTACCTGGTCCTCCTGCCCCATTTCCACTGGCCCTCTACCTGGTCCTCCTGCCCCATTTCCACTGGCCCTCTACCTGGTCCTCCTGCCCCATTTCCACTGGCCCTCTACCTGGTCCTCCTGCCCCATTTCTACTGGCCCTCTACCTGGTCCTCCTGCCCCATTTCCACTGGCCCTCTACCTGGTCCTCCTGCCCCATTTCCACTGGCCCTCTACCTGGTTCTCCTGCCCCATTTCCACTGGCCCTCTACCTGGTCCTCCTGCCCCATTTCCACTGGCCCTCTACCTGGTCCTCCTGCCCCATTTCCACTGGCCCTCTACCTGGTCCTCTTGCCCCATTTCCACTGGCCCTCTACCTGGTCCTCCTGCCCCATTTCCACTGGCTCTCCACCTGGTCCTCCTGCCCCATTTCCACTGGCCCTCCTGCCCCATTTCTACTGGCCCTCCTGCCCCATTTCCACTGGCCCTCTACCTGGTCCTCTTGCCCCATTTCCACTGGCCCTCTACCTGGTCCTCCTGCCCCATTTCCACTGGCCCTCCACCTGGTCCTCCTGCCCCATTTCCACTGGCCCTCTACCTGGTCCTCATGCCCCATTTCCACTCGCCCTCCTGCCCCATTTCCACTGGCCCTCTACCTGGTCCTCCTGCCCCATTTCCACTGGCCCTCTACCTGGTCCTCCTGCCCCATTTCCACTGGCCCTCTACCTGGTCCTCCTGCCCCATTTCCACTGGCCCTCTACCTGGTCCTCCTGCCCCATTTCCACTGGCCCTCTACCTGGTCCTCCTGCCCCATTTCCACTGGCCCTCTACCTGGTCCTCCTGCCCCATTTCCACTGACCCTCTACCTGGTGCTCCTGCACCCTTTTTCCACTAGCCCTTCACCTGGTCGGCCTGCCACCTGATCCTCCTGACCCCTTTCCACTGGCCCTCCACCTGCCCCCTTTCCACTGGCCCTCCACCTGCCCCCTTTCCACTGGCCCTCTACCTGGTCCTCCTGGCCCTCTACCTGGTCCTCCTGGCCCCTTTCCACTGGCCCTCCACACCCCTTCACCTGGTCCTCTTGCTCCCTCTATTGTCATATCTTTTTTATTTGTTGAGATGCCTATTTTGTTTTTATGGATGACTGCCACCCGCTACAAAGCCAATTTCTCCTTGGAGTCCCCAAAATGCATCCTGACTGCCTGAAAGTAAATCACTGATCTGACTGGGTAGGTGAGTGCAATTAAACAGAAACTTTGCCTTCATCTAGCCACCTTTCAAACCAACAGAGTCTCCTCAAGGAAGGAGAGAAAAGGTCTCCCAACAATTTCACCTGGATCACACCCTCCATTCCTCCCACCTTCTCCCCAGCCCCTCCCTGTCCCACCCTTAACTCTAAAACAAACCTATCCATCCCCCTCCCCGCTCATCCCCTTGCCTGGTCCTTCTAGTACTCTTTTCTTGAGGTGGTCCAGCTTGTCGCTGGCTAGCGCCCCCCTGAGGGCAGTGAAGAAGGCGTAGTAGTGGGCCGTGTTGTGGAGCATGAGCAGTACTCCAGCCAGCAGCTCATTGGTCACCAGAAGGTGGTGTAGGTACGCCCTCTGGTGGTTCCTGCAGCAGTAGCAGCCACACCCCTCCACCAGGGGACTGAAGTCCTCTCTGTACCTGGAGAGCAGAGGGTCACACACACGGACAGACACACACCCAGAGTGACACACACGCGCACACAGATGAAACAGGAACACACACACACATTCCTTAGAATAGAGTGAAAGGGACAGAGGCAAACGTGCATACACCAACTGGCACAAACAATAATGGACACAAACCTATTATCTTTCAGGTTAATCTCAAAAGGAGTCATCTTGGTTTGGTCTTCTTGGGGATTATCGGTTCCATTCTTCTGACCTACAGCAGCTTCGGACTTGTCCAACTCCACAACTGCCAAAATACACACCAATCAAATCAATCCCTTTGGCCACACCCATTCAACTAGACCAATCTGATCCATTTACTAAACCCACACATTCCAAAGTCCATAGCAGTCAGATCATGTCCTAAAACCATACATCCTAAACCAATTATGGCCCATTGTGTTCCAATTTCACGATCTTCTCCTTTCCCACAAAGGAACATCAGTATTTGCTGTATTCAAGGCCCCGTCCACCAAAACCCACAAAAGCATCCCCCCCACACAAGGGAAATTCCTCACCCAACAGCTTCATTAAATTATTATCAGGCACTTCCATCTAAAGGTCAACTGAAGGGCAAACAGAATGATCCAGTCAGTGTGACAGAGAGAGTGCGAGCGAGAGTTAAAGGTGAAAATAAGAGTGGAGAGAACAACAGGATGGGGGTGGGGCAAAGGAGGTGGGAAAAGAGGTGAAAAATGGAGAGGAGAGAGAGCACGAGAGACAAGTCAGGTCAGGAGGGAATGATAGTAAAGAGAGGGAAGATGAGTTTGACAGATGGAAGGAGAGAGGGGGAAAAAGGGATAGAGGGAGAGTGAATAGAAGGAGTGATCTGAAGAGCAAGGGAGGATAGCGAGAAGGAGAGAGAGAGGGCAAGGATGGCAGGTGGTAAGACTGTGGTGCCAGAGAAGAGGAAGATTGGGGTGAGGGCTGTGACACCACCTCCCCACAGAGCCCTCTAATTAGCTGAGGGGGGATTTGGATGCTGTCTCCTCATTCGCTGATGGACCCCAGTCCTGTCCTAACACTCACCTCCAGTGAACCTCGTTACACTCCCCCGTGCAGAATCGATTAGTGCTATCTGATACTTAAATCGGTCTGATCCTCAACTTCTGAATCTGTTACTTTGGCCTGATATAAAAACTTTTACAGTTCTCAAATGGAAAACCTTGCGGGAGGCTTCAATTTCCCTCAGGAACACTTTAATCATATTGTGTTCTCTTTTCCTTTATCAGAGATTAACGGCAGGGCATGATTTAATTGTTATCGGTTTACTGGGTAACAGTGAGATCGTTCATTGATTTAATTTCACCATCTGACCCGTTGGGTTTGTATCTCCACCCATTTATTTGATTTAACCGAGGGCTAGAAAACGCATACGGCATCTTATCCCCACAAACAAACACACACGTCTCCATTTATCTTGTTCACACACACAGCAAGGGACACAATTATAAAGAAAGACACTTTATCATATTCACACAGTAATTAAAAAACACACACTCGCTGGTCTTTGCTGCCATAATGCTCAGTGGTATTGAACTGGAAGCTGGTTGGGAACAAAGTTTGTTGATTAATTCATGATGTTAAGCCAAAGAAGCCTCTGTTCAACAGAGAGATCTGTCTACAGTGGCAGACGGATCTGAGTGAATTACAGACTGCTGTACTCTGCTGGACTCCCTGCGGTGAGGGAAAGCCCAACGCCCCATGACTCTTAACTTCAAAATCCTCCTCATCATCATACTGATTAACATCAATTATCTTCAACAGCGTGATCACAGCCTTCGCCCATGAGAGCCCACTGTAATGTTTAATCATGTACAGTGCCTTGCAAAAGTATTAAGTTGGCGGTTTCCCTATTTTGTTGCATGATATCCTGTAATTTAAATGGATTTTTATTTGGATTTCATGTAATAGACATACACGAAATAGTCCAAATTGGTGAAGTGAAAAGCATAAAATAAAACACAGAAAAGTGGTGTGCATATGTATTCACCCCCTTTGAAGCCCCTAAATAAGATCTGGTGCAACCAATTACCTTCAGAAGTCACATAATTAGAACTACCCATCCCGGATCCGGGAGAATTGTCATCAACTACACTAATTAGCATATCGCAACGGTCAAAAAAATATTACTAGAAAATATTCATATTCATGAAATCACAAGTGAAATATAGTGAAACACAGCTTAGTCTTTTGTTAATCACCCTGTCATCTCAGATTTTGAAATTATGCTTTACAGCCCAAGCAAGACAAGCGTTTGTGTAAGTTTATTGATAGCCTAGCATAGCATTATGTCCAGCTAGCAGCAGGAAGCTTGGTCACGAAAATCAGAAAAGCAATCAAATTAAATCGTGTACCTTTGATGAGCTTCGGATATTTTCACTCACGAGACTTCGAGTTAGACAGCAAATGTTCCTTTTGTTCCATAAAGATTATTTTTATAGCCGAAATACCTCCGTTTCTTGTCCACGTTTTCTTGAAATCCACCGGAAATTGCGGTCACGACAACGCCGAAAAAAACTCCAAATTAGATCCATAATATCGACAGAAACATGGCAAATGTTTTTTATAATCAATCCTCAAGGTGTTTTTCAAATATCTATTCGATAATATCAACCGGGACAATAGGCTTTTCAGTAGGAGCGAGAGGAACAATGGCCGCCTTTGTCTATTACGCACAAATCACTCCGAGAGCCACCAACAGACCACTGACGCAATGTTGTCGTTCACGCTAATTTTTCTAAATAAAAGCCTGCAACTATGTCTAGTGGCTGTAGACACATTAGGGAAGCCATAGAAAAAGGAATCTGGTTGATATCCCTTTCAATGGGCGATAGGGATGCATAGGAACAAAATAAGAGTCACTTCCTGATTGGATTTTTCTTTCCTTCGCCTGCAATATCAGTTCTGTTATACTCAGACAATATTTTGACAGTTTTGGAAACTTTAGAGTGTTTTCTATCCTAAGCTGTCAATTATATGCATATTCTAGCATCTGGTCCTGAGAAATAGCCTGGTCCTGGGAACGTTATTTTTCCAAAAATGAAAATAGTGCCCCCTAGTTTCAAGAAGTTAAATAAAGTCCACATGTGTGCAATCTAAGTGTCACATGATCTCAGAATATATACACCTGTTCTGAAAGGCCAAAGAGTCTGCAACATCACTAAGCAAGGTACACCACCAAGCAAGCGGCACCATGAAGACTAGAGGTCGACCGATTATGATTTTTCAACGCCGATACCGATTATTGGAGGACCAAAAAAGCCGATACCGATTAATCTGACAATTTTTTTCAAATAGATTTGTAATAATGACAATTACAACAATACTGAATGAACACTTATTTTAACTTAATATAATACATCAATAAAATCAATTTAGCCTCAAGTAAATAATGAAACATGTTCAATTTGGTTTAAATAATGCGAAAACAAAGTGTTGGAGAAGAAAGTAAAAGTGCAATATGTGCTATGTAAAAAGCTAACGTTTCAGTTCCTTGCTCAGAACATGAGAACATATGAAAGCTGGTGGTTCCTTTTAACAAGAGTCTTCAATATTCCCAGGTAAGAAGTTTTAGGTTGTAGTTATTATAGGACTATTTCCCTCTATACCATTTGTATTTCAGTAACCTTTGACTAATGGATGTTCTTATAGGCACTTTAGTATTGCCAGTGTAACAGTATAGCTTCCGTCTCTCTCCTCCCTGGGCTCGAACCAGCAACACAACGACAACAGCCACCCTCGAAGCAGCGTTACCCATGCAGAGCAAGGGAAACAACCACTGCAAGGCTCAGAGCGAGTGGCGTTTGAAACGCTATTAGCACGCGCTAACTAGCTAGCCATTTCACTTCGGTTACACCAGCCTCATCTCGGGAGTTGATAGGCTTGAAGTCATACACAGCGCAATGCTTGACGCACAACGAAGAGCTGCTGGCAAAACGCAAAGAAAGTGCTGTTTAAATGAATGCTTACGCGCCTGCTTCTGCCTACCACCGCTCAGTCAGATACTTAAGATACTTGTATGCTTGTATGCTCAGTCAGATTATATGCAACGCAGGACACGCTAGATAATATCTAGTAATATCATCAACCATGTGTAGTTAACTAGTGATTATGATTGACTGTTTTTTATAAAATAGGTTTAATGCTAGCTAGCAACTTACCTTGGCTTACTGCATTCGCGTAACAGGCAGTCTCCTTGTGGAGTGCAACGAGAGAGAGGCAGGTCGTTATTGCGTTGGACTAGTTAACTGTAAGGTTGCAAGATTGGATCCCCTGAGCTGACAAGGTGAAAATCTGTCATTCTGCCCCCGAACGAGGCAGTTAACCCACCGTTCCTAGGCCGTCATTTAAAATAAGAATGTGTTCTTAACTGACTTGCCTAGTTAAATAAAAGGTATATAATAAAAAAATAATGCAAATCGGCGCCCAAAAATACAGATTTCCGATTGTTATGAAAACCTGAAATCGGCCCTAATTAGTCGGCCATTCCGATTAAATCGGTCAACCTCTAATGAAGACCAAGGAGCTATCCAAACAGGTCAGGGACAAAGTTGTGGAGAAGTACAGATCAGGGTTGGGTAACAACAAAATATCTGAAACTTTGAACATCCCATGGAGCCCCATTAAATCCCTTATTAAAAATTTAAAGAATATGGCACCACAACAAACCTGCCAAGAGAGGGCCGCCCACCAAAACTCACTGACCAGGCAAGGAGGGCATTAATCAGAGAGGCAACAAAGAGACCAAAGATAACCCTGAAGGAGCTGCAAGGCGCCACAGTGGAGATTGGAGTATCTGTCCATAGGACCATTTTAAGCTGTACACTCCACAGAGCTGGGCTTTACAGAAGAGTGGCCAGAAAAAAGCCATTGCTTAAAGAAAAAAATAAGCAAACACGTTTGGTGTTTGTCAAAAGGCATGTGGGAGACTCCCCAAACATATGGAAGAAGATACCCTGGTCAGATGAGACTAAAATTGAGCTTTTTGGCCATCAAGGAAAACGCTATGTCTGGCGCAAACCCAATACCTCTCATCACACCTCTCATCCAGCAGGACAATGACCCAAAGCATACTGCTAAAACACTTGAGTGGTTTAAGGGGAAACATTTAAATGTCTTGGAATGGCCTAGTCAAAGCCCAGACCTCAATCTAATTGAGAACCTGTGTTATGACTTCGATTGCTGTACCTCAAACTTGAAGAACCCATAAAATTTGAAGGAGCTGGAGCAGTTCTGCCTTGAAGAATGGACAAAAATCCCAGTGGCTAGATGTGCCAAGCTTATAGAGACATAAACCAAGAGACTTGCAGCTGTAGTTGCTGCAAAAAAGGTGACTTTGGGGGGGGGTGAATAGATGCACACTCAAGTTACATTTTTTAAATGTATTATTTCTTGTTGGTTTCATAATAATAAATATTTTGCATCTTCAAAGTAGTAGGCATGTTGTGTAAATCAAATGATACAAACCCCCCAAAAATGTATTTTAATTCCAGGTTGTAAGGCAACAAAATAAGAAATGGCAATACTTCGCAAGCCACTGTACATTTTCAAATCAATGCAACGAGCGTACTGGGATCAGTATCAATCCCACACAAATCATTAACATAACGTCAAAGACGTCATTTTAACACTGTCTGTCACGTTAGTCACTGACCCCATCACACACACGACGAGTCCGACACGGGTTCTGAAAGGTCCGGATAGGCGTAACAATATAATGCTACAGGCTTAGGCAGACCTACAATCAGGCCCAGAGGACGTTTCTCCTTCATGACAACACCTGTCCAGTTTTTCAGAGCTGTAACCACTGTAGCAAAACAAGGTAGTGAAAGGGGCTGAAGGGCCAAATGGAGCGGGTCCATGGTTCTGACAGTACTGCATCACAGCTGTCTGTGTGGAGCGGGTCCATGGTTCTGACAGTACTGCATCACAGCTGTCTGTGTGGAGCGGGTCCATGGTTCTGACAGTACTGCATCACAGCAGCTGTCTGTGTGGAGCGGGTCCATGGTTCTGACAGTACTGCATCACAGCTGTCAGTGGTCATGGTTCTGACAGTACTGCATCACAGCTGTCTGTGTAGAGCAGGTCCATGGTTCTGACAGTACTGCATCACAGCTGTCAGTGGTCATGGTTCTGACAGTACTGCATCACAGCTGTCTGTGTGGAGCGGGTCCATGGTTCTGACAGTACTGCATCACAGCTATCAGTGGTCATGGTTCTGACAGTACTGCATCACAGCTGTCAGTGGCCATGGTTCTGACAGTACTGCATCACAGCAGCTGTCTGTGTGGAGCGGGTCTATGGTTCTGACAGTACTGCATCACAGCTGTCTGTGTGGAGCGGGTCCATGGTTCTGACAGTACTGCATCACAGCAGCTGTCTGTGTGGAGCGGGCCCATGGTTCTGACAGTACTGCATCACAGCTGTCAATGTGTTCTCAACACATCACAAGTAGCCAGCAGAATGAAAATAATTGAATTGGGTGGCATCTGATGCACCCCCATTTGTTTAAGTCATTCAAGTAGCTGGTCACATAAGGGTTAGTAGTCAGCTATTTGGTGCTTATGGAACACACAGACCTGTTGGGGGTACCTGTACACCTGTACCTGCTGCCTCTGGGTCAGTGGTGATGTTGAAAGGGAAGGTGAGAGCACAGCCTCGCTCGGTCACCTGGAAGGGGAAGAAGCTCTCAAACAGGTCCACTCCCGCCTCCACGCACGCCAGCACCTCGTCTGGCCGCCCCACACCCTGCAGCAGCCTGACAGACAGAAAGAGAGAGGCAGGCGGGCAAACAGACAGAAACGTATTACACTGTTGATCAATGATTGAATTACCAGACAAACTGAAAGACTCTTACCCATCTCTCTTATCTATCCCTGAAGCACTACAGATGCAGCATCTCTCCCTCTTGCTCACACACACACCAAAATCAATACAAAAACTTAACATCCATACACAGAACACATGCATGCTCATAGCAGACAGAAAAAAAACAGATTGCATCCCCCCCCATCTTCCTGAAACCCATTCCCCTCTTAACCCACCTGTCTCAAAATCACTCACTTTTCCCCCTCACCCTCTCTACTCCACTGCCTCGAGTTTCCAGGGCCAAACTAATTTGCCATCCCATAATGATGGCCAGGGGTAGGGAGTGGATCTCCCAGCACCACCACAACCCAGGGGCAGGCTGACCCAGCACAGGCCCGATGGAGCCTCTTTTCATTATGGAAACGCAGTACGGCCCAAAGGGAGCATCTGGGGGTCTCTGATACCACCTGCAGCACCACTGTCTCTCTCCACTACTCCTTCTCCACCCTAGAGCCCCAGTCGGCTCCCTCACCTCCAGGGCAAGGAGGAATAGGACAGAGGTCTCCCCACCACCGGGGCACTGGGAAGCAGGCTGAGTTCAGTGGGGAGTCTACTCTCTAGCCAGACCAGTATTCCCAGTGCAGCTGGAAGCAGAGTGGGAACGGGGTTGCCATGGCTCCCAGGAGGGAAGGCAGGGGTTGCCATGGTTTCCTGGAGATTCTGAGTGAGCATTATGAGCGCAGAGTGATGGAAGGACAGAGGGAGGGGTGTTCGTCTTCCTCTTAATCTCCCACTGTGTGAGTAACAGCAGTCCACTAGGGGGTTTTAGGGTTGAGTGTGTGTGGGGTAGAATTTAATAATAGTGTAGAATATGGGGGGTGGGTCGCTGTGTTTTCACCAGGGGTTGGAATTGAAATTCTTTTTCAAAACATTTTGTTCGTTAAGTTCTGTTCCGACCTGCAAAATAAAGTCCAGAACCAGTACGTACCGGTTATATAATTTCTTTGCTACATTAGCTCAACCTTAAATTACTTCACCAATCAGTTTGGACAGAGCAGCTTGCTATAAGCGGGCAAGTTATAGTTTTTTAGTCATGGGCGCCATCGGCTGCCTAGGCTATAGTTGTTTACATGCGCTATGGACAGACAAGTGTAGGGCGCGAGATACGACTGAAATTTTGAAGGTGGGGAGAGGGCGAGAGAGGGTGGACGAGGGCATTGTTATGACATGCATTATCTGAACTAGGCCCACAGAAATATACCTAAGAAGTGGCGGCTTCTATGAAGGAACTTTGAATGTCTTTACACTGCAGACACTTGGCTTGGTGTTGGAACAGGGTCGCTAACAAGTTTGTGTGTGCACAGCGGCACAAGAATTAAAAACACGTCTTACCTTTTCGTAGTTAATAAATCCAATGTGAAACGTGATAACTATAGCATCCGTAACTAGCATGGAAAAAGTTAATACATTTTTCTCTAATTAAAAATCTCTCCCTAATTTCAGAATCACACTTGTAACGTCAGTAGGCTACCTTGGCCTAAGCTTCGGCGGGGGGAGGGGCAGGTAGCCTAAACACGCACTGACAAAGAATTTCAGCTGGCAGGCAGACACTGGAACACGTTTCTGAGTGATGGACTGAGGGCTTTGCATAGGCGCCGTGTTGCGTTTGTTTTGGTGAAACTGACAAAATGCCTGGAATGTAAGTTATTAATCTGTTCTCATGCTTTTAAAATAGCGGTTCTGTTCCAGAACAGTATAGATCACTTTTCTTCCGGGTTCTGATTCTGTTGCTCTAAAAATTTATTTATTTTTCAGTTCTGTTCCCTGAACCGTTTCCAACCCCTGGTTTTCACAGGTGTCACATGATCACTCAATTAGAGCCATTACTTGGTCAGTCAGTCCTCTCTCCTCACTTGGTCCCTGCTGTACATTCTAAAATTGGTCTGAGTGGAGAGAGAGAAGAGCCAGACAGCAGATGAGAGACAAAGAGGAGTGGAGAGAGGGAATAGACAGACTGGAACAGAGGAGAGAGGAGTGGAGAGGGAGATAATTAAAAAGTGTTAAAGGAGGTATGGATTGTTTTTGAAGAGTATCCTGCTTTGGGGGGGTGGAGTGAGGGAAGGAGAAACACAAATAATTGGTGCTGTAAGGGGAGGAGGAGTGAGTCAGGGAAGGAGAGAGAGTGGGATGGGATGAAGGTGCATTCATATTTAGGGTTTATGGGCGTGTAGGTGTAGACAGGGTGAGTAAGAAGGGTAAAAGCTGGAAACTGGAGCTGGTGTGGAGGGGCAGAGACTGGAGCTGGTGTGGAGAGACTTCGCTAGCAGGAGCGTATGAAGTGTTAATGGGCAGGGTTGCCAACTCGGTAGCTTTGATCTATGTTATTGTGACATTTCAGATTCCTGCCAGCAACTTTTCTTCCCTCTGAAAAAGATTAGCAACATATTCAGATACTTTTTTTTTAAGGCAGCCTCAGTTTTTCCTCTGAGAGATGTTGATAGATTTACCAACTAACTTTTACTGCCGTGAAGCAGTCGAAAAGAGGGAGAGAGAGAGTGGGAGAGAGCAGCTGCCTGAGGCAGAGCTGCAGCACACACACAATGTGCTGACAAAGAGCACATCGTTCTGTTTTGACAGTTTAGTCATAATAAACAAAACATAGTGGGATATGTCATTCCTGCCAATGCCCCCTACAGAGGGAGCTGTTATGTCACAAGCTATAGACCCCTTTCCAGTACACGACACACTGATGTCACGCACAGATGCGAGCAACTCTTGGCTGCAGTGAGGGAGTCATCGCCGTCTGCGCCCATTCAACAGATTTACGTTTTTATTACTTCTAAACAAAATAACCTTTTGGGGTTCTCACATGATTAAAATGTTTTGATTATTGCTTGAACATAAGCTAAGATTATATTTGGTTGTTATCTTCGCAAAATAACTATTTTGGATGCAGCATTTGTTAGCTAAAATGCTAAAGCTCAATGACATTGGCTGTAACAAAAGCTAGCCAATGTGTTTTTTAAGTATAATTCAGTTGATTTGCGATTATGATGCAAACATTATACACTGCTCAAAAAAATAAAGGGAACACTTAAACTTCTTGCGACTCTCAAACCCGGATCCGGGAGCGTAATCATCGCCTCAAACTAATTAGCATAACGCAGCGGACATAAATACCCCTAGAAAATCTTCTAATTCATGAAAATCACAAATGAAATGTATTGAGACACAGCTCAGCCTTTTGTTAATCACACTGTCATCTCAGATTTTCAAAATATGCTTTACAGACAACGCTAGACAAGCATTTGTGTAAGTTTATCATGGCATAATGCTATGCTAGGCTCTGCTAGCAGCAGGCAACATTTTCACGAAAATAAGAAAAGCAATCAAATTAAATAATTTACCTTTGAAGAACTTCGGATGTTTTCACTCAGGAGACTCCCAGTTAGATAGCTAATGTTCATTTTTTCCCAAAAATATTATTTTTGTAGGCGAAATAGCTCCCGTTTGTTCTTCACGTTTGACTGAGAAATCGACCGGAAAATACGGTCACTACAACGCCAAACGTTTTTCCAAATTAGCTCCATAATATCGACAGAAACATGGCAAACGTTGTTTAGAATCAATCCAAGGTGTTTTTCACATATCTATTCAATAATATATCCGTCGGGACAATTGGTTTCTCATTAGAAGCGATTGGAATAATGGCTACCTCAGTACTTTGCGCAAGATTTTCTGCGGGAGCCATCATGTGACCACTTGCTCAATGTGGTCCCTTACGGCTATTCTTCATCATAAATGCGTAAAAAGACGTCACAATGCTGTAGACACCTTGGGGAATACGTAGAAAGCGTAAGTTCATTCGTAGCCCATTCACAGCCATATAAGCAGTCATTGGCATGAAGCGCTTTCAAAAAATTTGCCACTTCCTGATTTGATTTTTATCTGGGTTTCGCCTGTAACATCAGTTCTGTTGCACTCACAGACAATATCTTTGCAGTTTTGGAAACGTCAGAGTGTTTTCTATCCAAAGCTGTCAATTATATGCATAGTCAAGCATCTTGTCGTGACAAAATATCCCGTTTAAAACGGGAACGTTTTTTTATCCAAAAATGAAAATACTGCCCCCTAGTCACAAAAGGGTAATTACAACACAATGTAACTCCAAGTCAATCACACTTCTATGAAATCAAACTGTCCACTTAGGAAGCAACACTGATTCACAATAAATTGCACATGCTGTTGTGCAAATGGAATAGACAACAGGTGGAAATTATAGGCAATTAGCAAGACACCCCCAATAAAGGAGTGGTTCTGCAGGTGGTGACCACAGACCACTTCTCAGTTCCTATGCTTCCTGGCTAATGTTTTGGTCACTTTTGAATGCTGGCGGTGCTTTCACTCTAGTGGTAGCATGAGACGGAGTCTACAACCCACACAAGTGGCTCAGGTAGTGCAGCTCATCCAGAATGGCACATCAATGCGAGCTATGGCAAGAAGGTTTGCTGTGTCTGTCAGCGTAGTGTCCAGAGCATGGAGGGGCTACCAGGAGACAGGCCAGTACATCAGGAGACGTGGAGGAGGCCGTAGGAGGGCAACAACCAAGCAGCAGGACCGCTACCTCCGCCTTTGTGCAAGGAGGAGCAGGAGGAGCACTGCCAGAGCCCTGCAAAATGACCTCCAGAAGGCCACAAATGTAAATGTGTCTGCTCAAACGGTCAGAAACAGACTCCATGAGGGTGGTATGAGGGCCCGACGTCCACAGGTGGGGGTTGTGCTTACAGCCCAACACCGTGCAGGACGTTTGGCATTTGCCAGAGAACACCAAGATTGGCAAATTCGCCACTGGCGCCCTGTGCTCTTCACAGATGAAAGCAGGTTCACACTGAGCACATGTGACAGAGTCTGGAGACGCCGTGGAGAACATTCTGCTGCCTGCAACATCCTCCAGCATGACCGGTTTGGCGGTGGGTCAGTCATGGTGTGGGGTGGCATTTCTTTGGGGGGGCGCACAGCCCTCCATGTGCTCGCCAGAGGTAGCCTGACTGCCATTAGGTACCGAGATGAGATCCTCAGACCCCTTGTGAGAGCATATGCTGGTGTGGTTGGCCCTGGGTTCCTCCTAATGCAAGACAATGCTAGACCTCATGTGGCTGGAGTGTGTCAGCAGTTACTGCAAGAGGAAGGCATTGATGCTATGGACTGGCCCACCCGTTCCCCAGACCTGAATCCAATTGAGCACATCTGGGACATCATGTCTCGCTCCATCCACCACATACTGTCCAGGAGTTGGCGGATGCTTTAGTCCAGGTCTGGGAGGAGATCCCTCAGGAGACCATCCGCTACCTCATCAGGAGCATGCCCAGGTATTGTAGGGAGGTCATACAGGCACGTGGAGGCCACACACACTACTGAGCCTAATTTTGACTTGTTTTAAGGACATTACATCAAATTTGGAACAGCCTGTAGTGTGGTTTTCCACTTTCATTTTGAGTGCGACTCCAAATCCAGACCTCCATGGGTTGATAAATTTGATTTCCATTGATAATTTGTGTGATTTTGTTGTCAGCATATTGAACTATGTAAAGAAATATTAGTATTTCATTAGTATTTAATAATAATAATAATATTTCATTCATTGAGATCTAGGATGTTATTTTAGTGTTCCCTTTATTTTTTTGAGCAGTGTATTAAGCAGGACATTCATGCAAGCTTTAAAATCCAATTATAATCCAAAAGTAGTGTGAAATACAGTCATAAGCAAATAAATAGGAACTATTAAGAACTCCATTGCCCTTGTGCAACAACTTCTGCACATTGCCCTTGTGCAACAACTTCTGCACATTGCCCTTGTGCAACAACTTCTGCACATTGCCCTTGTGCAACAACTTCTGCACATTGCCCTTGTGCAACTATTTTTTTCTAACACAGAAAGGGGTCTGTGATGCATCCATGTAGTGCCTATGAAGAGTTTTTGTATGCTATATAGCCTTTATAAGATGAACATTTGTTTACAGGTGGACCACACACACACCTGGGTTTGTCCTCAGGCAGCTCCTTGATGACGGCGGTGATGAGCTGGGTCCGGAGGTGTGTCTCCATGGCTGCAGTATGGAGCCCGTCCAGACAGAATCCTCCTACTGGCCGCTTGGCCGTCTCCCTGGCCGACCGCACCCTCTCCTCCAGCACATCTCCTCCCTCCACCACCCCCAACACCTCCACCCCACTCAGCTCCTGGAGACCCCAGAGAACGAAAGACAGGGTTCATACACATTTTGACATGGAATTGTATGACTTTTCCATGACTTTTCACCAAATTTCCATGACCAACAATTGACGGCCTCTCTATGTACAGAATGTATGTATGGTATGTATGGTATGAAAAAGTAAGCGTAATGTGGTGTCGACACTGGGAGGCTGCTCTCTGATTCCATGAACCATCTCCTGTCTCGGAGCAAGGCACCTTGCACAAAGTAGAATAGCTGTTAGGCAACTGTATAAAACATGTGGTCAACCCTCAGCTAGGCTGACTAGCATCTATTGAGTTAAAATGCCTCAAACTGGATGCCCAAATCAACTGGAAGTATCTACAAAACAAGATCCACGTAATCCAAAATATATGGTACATCTAACAAATTTTCCTAAAATTAAATGTTCCCGATTCACAAATTATTCTGATTCACATGATTCAATTCAACGTGATTCAACCGAACCCCAACTAATACAATGGCAAAATGAATCGTTCGTTTCATGAAAAAAATATTGTTGACATGAATCATATAATTAGTTCAAAAAAGTAAATCAACTTTGCATTTATTTTTATTTAACTAGGCAAGTCAGTAATTTTTTATATTTTTTATATACATATATATTTTTTACAATGATGGCCTACCAAAAGCCCTCCTGTGGGGGAGGGGGATTAAAAATAAAATAAAAATATTGGACAAAACACACACGACAGTGTGGCCTTATTCACAAGTGTCATGACGTTGGCCTGGGGGTAGGTTTATGACAGTCATAAATACCTCTTCCCCCCTTTTTACTCTCTCTACGCTACTGATGTGACATTTGAAAAACCCTTGGTTAACAGAGATTCTGGGAACATCAGAAGGTGGGGGGAAATGAACTATATTCTGGTAATCCAACCAATTGAACATATGTACTTAATGAATATGATGTCAGTTCGGTTGTCATCTGAGACATGCTCATCAATGATAGGATGACAAACTCTACAGTGGAAAGTCTGCTGATTGTAGTTATCGGATTCACATGGAATCGTTGTTCAATTTAAATGTTTGAATATAAAATTATTGGTGAAGAGATTAAATGTAATTTTAGCTTCCAAATGAGAGATTTGGGTTTTCATAAGGTTAGGGCTCTGCTCAATCAGTGGCCCTCCCCTGTGAAGAGACATGGGTTATACAACTTTTCAAACACACCCTTCTCGCTCCACTATATAAAGCCTTGATGAAAATGTAACCTCCTGTTCCAAGTATGTGAGGTCTGCAGCCTCTGCGTTAAAAGGACTAACATGTCAACTACAGAACTAAGCCAACCTCAGCATGAGCTTTGGTTGCGAATGGTATGAACTTTGAACTCTTATTCACTATAGAAGTGATACCTCCTAGCCATTGAGTTAGCAACAGCAGCTGCAAACGTGGGCTAGGAAAGAACAGACAGAGTATTACGTCTACCACACAATGACATTACCACAACGTATCCAATTTACCACCAGAGACATTCTTCAAAAGGACTCGGTTGGGCAACACGGCCTTCCATCTATCACCAACCTACCGAAGTGCAGCTCAGAGTAAATATTTATTACATTTTCCTTTTCCAAATGGCCGGTAATTTAGAATGCATAAGATACTGTATTTACGATAGCACAGCTTCTCCCTTTGTTCCTCAGTCTTCCCGCTCTTTCACTCAAACCCAGCCCCTTTTCTTTTGTGTAACCAGCTGTCATATCTGTTCTGTCCTGGGACGTTTTCCTTTGACATAATTTGTAATCAAGGTATAATTCATTCTGTGTATATGTAACTCTGTGTGATTAGTTGGGTATTTAGTAAATAAATAATTAAACCCAATTTTGTATTGCTGATTCAACTTGTTAGCCAGGGTTCGTGAAGATAACCAAGAATTTACAACTTTCAGATGAGACTGAATTAAGGTGACGATTAATATTGACTGTTATTGATGTAAAATATTACTAGGTCTTTAAGAGTTTATTCGGAAGATAACAGCTCTATAAATATTATTTTGTGGTGCTCCGACTCTCGTTAATTACATTTACATGATTAGCTAAATCAGGTAATATTAATTACGGAGAAAGGATTTAATAGAATAGCATGTCATATCACTTAATCCGGCAAAGCCAAAGACACGACACAAGTGTCAGTGGTTTTTTGGGACATTGACATGACAAACATGTATAGCTTAACGGTTAACTAGAGGGTAAAAAAAACAAGTTTACATACACCTTAGCCAAATACATTTAAACACAGTTTCACAATTCCTGACATTTAATCATAGTAAAAAATCCCTGTCTTAGGTCAGTTAGGATCACCACTTTATTTTATGAATCTGAAAATGTCAGAATAATAGTAGAGAGAATGATTTATTTCAGCTTTTATTTCTTTCATCACATTCCCAGTGGGTCAGACGTTTACATACACTCAATTACTATTTGGTAGCATTGCCTTTAAATAGTTTAACTTGCGTCAAACGTTTCAGGTAGCCTTCCACAAGCTTCCCACAATAAGGAAGTATGCTTGGGGTCATTATCCATTTGGAAGACCCATTTGCAACCAAGCTTTAACTTCTTGAGATGTTTCTTCAATATATCCACATAATTTTCCAGCTTCATGATGCCATCTATTTTGTGAAGTGCACCAGTCCCTCCTACAGCAAAGCACCCCCACAACATGATGCTGCCACCCCCGTGCTTCAAGGTTGGGATGGTGTTCTTCGGCTTGCAAGCCTCCCCCTTTTTCCTCATTATTGCCAAACAGTTATATTTTTTATTTCATCAGACCAGAGGACATTTAACCAAAAACGACAATCTTTGTTCCCATGTGTAGTTGCAAACTGTGTCTGGCTTTTTTATAGCGGTTTTGGAGCAGTGGCTTCTTCCTTGCTGAGCGGCCTTTCAGGTTATGTCGATATAGGACTCGTTTTACTGCGAATATAGATACTTTTGTATCTGTTTCCTCCAGCATCTTCACAAGGTCCTTTGCTGTTGTTCTGGGATTGATTTGCACTTTTCGCACCAAAGTACATTAATCTCTAGGAGACAGAACGCGTCTCCTTCCTGAGCGGTATGGCGGCTGCATGGTCCGATGGTGTTTATACTTGCGTACTATTGTTTGTACAGATGAACGTGGTACCTTCAAATTGTTCCCAAGGATGAACCAGACTTGCAGGTCTACAATTTTTTTTCCTTGAGGTCTTGGCTGATTTCTTTTGATTTTATGGAATTTTCCAAACTGTTTAAACCTGTTTGGGCTAGTGGGAAGCATTTTCACTTTTGGATGAAAAGGGTGCCCAGAGTAAACTGCCTCCTACTCAGTTCCAGATGAGAATGTATGCATATTATTAGTAGTATTGGATAGAAAACACTCTGAAGTTTCTAAAACTGTTTGAATGATGTCTGAATATAACAGAACTCATGTGGCAGGCAAAAACATGAGAAAAAGAATCCAACCAGGAAGTGGGAAATCTGAGGGTTGTAGTATTTCAACTCAGCACACTATTGAAGATAGGAAGTGGGATATTGGTCATGTTGCACTAAGGCTTCCACTAGATGTCAACAGTCTTTAGAACATTGTTTCAGGCTTCTACTGTGAAGGGGGGCTGAATGAGAGGGGAATGAGTCAGGTGTCTGGCAGAGAGCCATGGGCTCGAGACGCGCGGTCATGAGAAAGTTACCTCTCGTTCCATTGCTTTTCTACAAAAGAATTCTCCGGTTGGGACATTAGGATGTTTTTATCATAAATCTTCAATAAAGATTGATTCTATACATCGTTTGATATGTTTCTACGACCAGTAATATAACTTTTTGGACTTTTCGTCCGACCTTTCCGCTGGACTTGCCCGCGCCTCTTGAGTTTCGATTTATTTACTAAACGCGCTAACAGAAGGAGGTGTTTGGACATAAATTATGAACTTCATCGAACAAATCAAACATTTATTGTGGAACTGGGATGCCTGGGAGTGCATTCTGATGAAGATCAAAAGGTGAGTGAATATTTATAATGCTATTTCTGACTAATGTTGACTACACAACATGGCGGATATTGCTTTGGGCTCTGAGCGCCGTACTCGAGATTATTGCATGGTATGCTTTTTCCGTAAAGTTTTTAAAAAATCTGACACAGCGTTTGCATTAAGGAGAAGTTTATCTAAAGTTACATGTATTATAGTTGTATCTATTAATGTTTATTATGAGTATTTCTGTCAATTGATGGGGCTCTCTGCAAAATCACCGCATGTTTTGGAACTACTGAACATAACACGCCAATGTAAAATTAGATTTTTGGATTTAAATATACACTTTATCGAACTAAACATACAGGTATTGTGTAACATGAAGTCCTATGAGTGTCATCTGATGAAGATCAAAGGTTAGTGATGAATTTGATCTATATTTCTGCTTTTTGTGACAACTCTCTTTGGCTGGAAAAATGGCTGTGATTTTCTGTGACTTGTTGGTGACCTAACATAATCGTTTCTGGAGCTTTCGCTGTAAAGCCTTTTTGAAATCAGACACTGTGGCTGGATTAATGAGAATTTTATCTTTAAAATGGTGCCTAATACTTGTATGTTTGAAAAAAATATAAATTTGATTTGAGACTTCTGTTGTTTGAATTTGGCGTCCTGCAATTTCACTGGCTGTTGGCGAGGGGTTCCCGTTCCCAGACAGGTTTAAAGGCAGTCAACTTAGTGTATGTAAACTGCTGACCCACTGGAATTGTGATACAGTGAATTATAAGTGAAATAATCTGTCTGTAAACAATTGTTGGAAAAATTACTTGTGTCGTGCACAAAGTAGATGTCCTAACCGACTTGCCAAAACTAGTTTGTTAACAAGAAATTTGTGGAGTTTTAATGACTTCAACCTAAGTGTATGCAAACTTCCAACTGTATGTTTTGAATTGTCTACCTACCTAGTTAGTCTGTTCTCTATCACATTTTATAGACCTACTACCTGCTGCTGCTGAATTGTCCGACTGTCTATCTCTCCTTGAGCAACAGCCCACTCATCTCACACAAAACAGACACACTTTGTTATTCCGAACCTGGCTGATATGTTTATTTGACTGTTAAAATATATAACTCTGAATAAATAAATTACATTAAACAGAAATGTAATTAATTCTATGACTTTTCCTACACTTTTCAGATTTCATTTTAAAATTCAATGACTTTTCCAGGATTTTCATGACCGTACACACACTGGAAAGGGTGAGAGAAAGAGAGATATTTTGACAGTAAAAGTAGCCCGTGTCTGTACAGTATACTTATAAATGACTCCCACACCCCATGTAGGTGAAGCTTTTAATTGAATTCCTCTAATATTGGGAGCATCATCATGGCCTTGTGTGAGGCTACAGCAGCATCAGTCCCAAACAGACCTGTGTTTTGTGGTGGAGCAGCAGACACTCATCCAGGTGGGCCAGGGTGCGGTCCACTGACTTGCGGACCCTCTTGCGAGAAGTGTTGATCTGCCAAGTCTCTCCGTCTGCCATGCTCTGGTACAGGTCTGGCTGGACAGCCTTCTGAAGAGCCATGAACTTCGCAACCGTCAGCTCGATACGACCGCCACTGCCCCACACAGACACCGTCTGGAACAAACACAGACAGTGTTAGCACAGATGGAATAATGAGCCAGATAATTCACCGGATGTATAAATGTGAAGCATTCTCTTGGCGTTTCCTCTCAGAACCAAATATGGTGATGAGAGGAAACACAGTGGCCGGAAGTGGGAGAAGGTGGAACAAGAAGGGTTTTGGCCGAAATTCTGCACATTTCCTCACCGATAAAACATTTGATCTCAATAAAGTTCTGTTCCCAAAGCTATCTTGGTATACAGTGCCTTTGGAAAGTATTCAGACACCTTGACTTTTCCCACATTTTGTTACATTACAGCCTTATTTTAAAATGGATTTTTCAGATGTATTACAAATTAAAAACACCTTACTTACATAAGTAATCAGACCCTTTGCTATGAGACTCAAAATTGATCTCAGGTGCATCCTGTTTCCATTGATCATCCTTGAGATGTATCTACAATTTGATTGGAGTAAACCTGTGGTAAATTCAATTGATTGGACATGATTTAGAAAGGCACTCACCTGTCGATATAAGGTCCCACAGTTGATAGTGCATGTCAGAGCAAAAACCAAGCCATGAGGTGGAAGGAATTTTCCGTAGAGCTCCGAGACAGGAGTGTGTCGAGGCACAGTTCTGGGGAAAGGTACCAAAACATTTCTGCAGCATTGAAGGTCCCCAAGAACACACCGGCCTCTCTCATTCTTAAATGGAAGAAGTTTGGAACCACCAAGACTCGTCCTAGAGCTGGCCGCCCGGCCAAACTGAGCAATCGGGGGAGAAGGTCCTTGGTCAGGGAGATGAACAAGAACCCAATGGTCACACTGACAGAGCTCTAGAGTTCCTCTATGAAGATGGGAGAACCTTCCAGAGGGACAACCATCTCTGCAGCACTCCACCAATCAGGCCTTTATGGTAGAGTGGCCAGACAGAAGCCACTCCTCAGTAAAAGGCCCGCTTGGAGTTTGCCAAAAGGCACCTAAAGGAGTCTTAGACCATGAGAAACAAGATTCTCTGGTCTGATGAATCCAAGATTGGCCTGAATGCCAAGCGTCACATCTGGAGGAAACCAGACACCATCCCTATGGTGGCAGCATCATGCAGTGGGGATGTTATTCAGTGGCAGGGACTGGGAAACCAGTCAGGATCGAGGCAAAGATGAACAGAGCAAAGTACAGAGAGATCATTGAAGAAAATCTGGTCCAGAGCGCTCAGGACCTCAGACTGGGGTGACGGTTCACCATCCAACAGGACAACGACCGTAAGCACACAGAAAAGACAACGCAGGAGTGGCTTCGGGACAAGTCTCTGAATGTCCTTGAGTGGCCCAGCCAGAGCCTGGACTTGAACCGGATCAAACATGTCTGGAGAGACCTGAAAATAGCTGTGCAATGACTCTCCCCATCCAACCGGACAGAGTATGAGAAGACCTGCAGAAGAATGGGAGAAACTACACAAATACAGGTGTGCCAAGCTTGTAGCGTCATACCCAAGAATACTCAAGGATGTAACCGCTGCCAAAGGTGCTTCAACAAAGTACTGAGTAAAGGGTCTCAATACTTATGTAAATGAAATATTTCCTGTTTTTTATTTCTTTTTTAAATACATTTGCAAACATTTAAAAAATAAAAGTTTTTGCTTTGTCATTGTGGGGTAGAGTTATGAGAAAAAATGTAATACATTTTAGAATAAGGCTGTAACGTTATAATGTGGAAAAAGTAAAGGGGTCTGAATACTTTCTGAATGCACTGTAGTTATAACAATCTGTTGTTAGTGTCAACTCTGACACATACGCACACACAATCACACTTAACTCCCAGAAATGTAAAGCATTTAGACAGACACCAATGCTCAGTCTAAAATATATTTTTTGCTGGATAAGTAGAACCTCAATCATGACCTCTGACCTTGTTGGTGATGTGACCTGGGGGGCATGAGGTCGCAGGGTCGTGGAGGGAGCAGTACAACACTGTGTCATGAAGACCTGTGAAAGGTCAACCGCAGTATTAAAGCATGCGTAACACTGCATTCATCCTACTGCAGAACAGACAGCACAGCCGGTCCAGTAGCATGAGTAAAAGACGCATCGACTAATAGTCTACACAGCAGCAGGAGGCAGATACATATACTTGTTGGTAATGTCAGATAGTTAGTTCATTCTGTTAAATACACACTGGAAGCCATGCAAGAGAGGAGGCGTGGCCTTAGAGGCTAGCTGTGAGAGAAGATCAGAAGGTGACAAAACCAGAACCTAAACAAAATCAACAAGCACTGGCAGGCGGTGGCACGCTCACTTTTAATTACCCAATCAGGTTACTCCCTCCCTGCCCGCCTCAAGACACAATGTAATAATTCCCTGCGTGTGAACAAGTGCAACAACGCTAATTACATTTTCTCATTTCAACTTGGCTTGCCCAGGGGCAGGAAACAGCTCAGTGGTGCCACACTACAGCCAGCCATCTCTGTTAGAGAGAGATTACTTTTGACTTTCCTACATGAGGACTGTTTCAAAGCCATTTGGGACTTGTGAAGCATACATTCGGAGCTCTTAGAAAGGGCTAAGGCCGATTGTGCTTTTCAACACTGCACTTCTGCCTCATCCATTCAAATATTCAGCAACGAAGTGATGTACTTTTCTCTTCATGTCCAACTGCTTTCTAGTTAAGCCGAGACAAAAATGTATAGAAAGTTCTGTACATGTGTTCATGTCAAAAACTAAAGACACTTTCACGAATGAAAGTTTGGTCACTCAGTAGAGCACGTCTAATATGATATGCTCTAAGCATATGAATGCATGACATGTTCGACTTTCCTACTGCACCGGCGCAGACAGTAGATGTAGTGAGGGGGTGGAACGTTCCAACAGGAATCTGTTTCAAAAACTTGGTAAATTACAAGGTTGCCAACAAACAACGCATACAAAGTTGTATAGGGGCAGAATAAGATACCGGGTAGGGCGTAGGCTATTTCATTAAGTTTAACACTCTTTCCACACTCTGGTAGCCTATGGACAAACATTAAGAATAAGCTACGTGGTGAATTGATGCCTATTCGGCAGCTAGTTAGCTAGTTGAATTGAGCATGCTACTTTGTATGCGTTGCTTGTTGGCAACCTTGTAATTTACCAAGTTTTTGAAACAGATTCCTGTTGCAATGTTCCAGAAATTATATCCACCCCTAGTGAGGCATAATATCAACAAGAATAGTCAGTGCCAACCTGCAAACTTCCTGACTCCCTCCTTGAACTCCTCCAATACTTCCTGGTGTTCCGCTCTAAAGGAAGTACACACAAAGCAAGTACTTTAAATACTATTTTGATGTGTGTGTTAGAGACAGGAAAAGAGTGTGCTAATGGAAGAGGCTCTCACAGTGTGTTCAGGGTGAGCTGTGTGACGGAGGGCAGGTTGTTCAGTGTGTGCAAAGTGTCCTGGGTGAGGTGTGGCACGGTGCCGCAGCGGGTGTACAGCAGGCACCCCGGCACCTCTAGGGAGTGCTGTCCTGCCCTGCCCAGTCCCGTCAGCACACCTAGCCGACAGCCCTGCACCACCATGGACAGCTCCAACTTCATCCTGCCTGACAGACAGACAGAGGAGCGAAACAAGGGGGTTGGTGACAGATGATGAAAGAGTGGGCTTGTTTTACATCGATATTTTGACTGACTGATCTACAAATAATGAGTAGTAGATCGGTCAGTCAAAATATACCCACAATGCATCACAGATTTGATGCCCTCTAACACGCAAGTGTGAAATATGGAGTATTGACATTTGTGGTGCAAGTAGAAAGGTATATTAGAAGCATAATAATAGAACATAATAGAAACGGATGATTCCAGTAATTAACAGATGTTTACGGTTTAAAATGTCTGTCCATACGTACTATGGCCAAAATGGGAAAACAACTGGCTAGCTTGACGATGTTGTTAGCATTCGCTATCACTACTGTAGCCAAATTCAGTGGCGTTTTTAATAGTACAGCATAATAAATGTTTACATTTGTCTGATTTTCGAAAACCTAGACAAAGCTCAACAGGATAAAGTAACGTTTTCATATTTTCAAAACATAGTAATTGAACATTAAGCATCTTTCGCTTACCAGGAACCAAAGCACGTGAAAACTATACGTCGCGAACTTATGAACGGCGCACGCACTCCAGTCACTTCCATTATACGTCATCATTTTCGGAGCTTGCAGAGAGAGGGTCGTCACTATTTAACAAATCTCCATTCATAATTATGGCTGAAGCCCGCCTATTTGTACAATTTATCTTATTAAAATCTGCTGCTCCCCCTAACCTAACCTTAAATTAAGACTAAAAAGCACATTTTAGTTTCCATAAATGTGTACGATATTTTGACTTTGTGGCTGTGATAAACTAGTGACAATTTGCAGAATTCGTTACAAAACATTATTTGCTGTTGAATAGACAGAGTGTGTGCATACATTATAACATCTGCAAACTCTTTCTGTGGGACTATGATAATGCTGTGTGGACTTTTGCAAATTCAATCAAGGTTGATTTAGGGTATATTTTTACAACACAGTCAAACGTTCAACATTTGGGGAGGGATCCAAAGTTACCATAGTTACCAAAGGGACGCTTCTGTTGACAAAAGGTTTGAATGGGACTTGTAGTTTACTAATGCCACTGTCAAGCAAACAGTGCGTTTGAGAAACGTGGCTATTGACTACATTACCAAGGCATCTCGTTCTATTTCAGCGCACTAGCAAACAGCAGAACAGCATGGAGCTAGCTACATCACTTTTGGATTAGCTTCAGATACCTATTTCAGTGCAAAATTAGACTTCTAACTAAGTATTTTTTTAGCTAGTGCTATGAGTAGTTAATATAAATTATGTAGCAAGTAAAATTGTATTCCTCTGTATTAATTCGGTAATAAGTGGCAGCTAATTTGGCGTCAGAAATGGCATACTCACATAACCCTGATATTTTTCGCTGGAAAAGAGTTACTAAGACTAAAAAACCCACTGCAGATAAGGTACGGTGTTATTGTAAATATACTGTATGTGTGCACTGTGTGTGTGTCTAGGAATGTGAGAGAAGTTTACCGTTTAATTTGCTACTTTTGACAGGTATGAGGTAAAGTAAAATATTGTTGAGTGTCACCTAAAATTAAAGTGACGCAAAAATCATTAATTGATTACCTCGAACTGATCTTTCAATGCATGATCAAACACTGCATGACTGCAAACAAAACTTTTAAAGGCCTGGTGCAGTCAAAAACATGATTCGCCTTTTTTTTCCCCGCCCCTTTTTTCGTGATATCCAATTGCGATCTTGTCTCATCACTGCAACTCCCCAACGGGCTCCATAGACGCGAAGGTCAAGTCATGCCTCCTCCTAAACATGACCCGCCACACCGTCCTTCTTAACACCAGCCCTTCTTAACCTGGAAGCCAGACAACCAAAGTCAGCCTGCAGGCTCCAATTATGCTAATGCCATTTTAGTGTAAACTGTTTAAAAAGACCGCCTGAAATTTCAGCGTGTTTTGTTGGGATGGAGTTTTGGCCTGCGTGGTGACATCACCAGTTGGCAAATTATTTAATAGACCAATAAGAAAGAGAGTTCCAAGCTTCTCTGCCATTAACACCTTATTTGCAACGTTCCCCTCTGCACTCAGACAGTCCAAGCTACATTTTTACTTGAGAAATTGCTTTGCTCAGAAGCAATTTTTTAATTTAATTTTTAGCATTTTAATTGAAAACAATCACAGCAAGGTACTTAATTATTGTTACCCAGAAATTATTTAATATTGAGATAAAAACAGCTGTTTTGGACCTATAAATATATTCAACTCTATCATATTTTCTGTCTCCATCTCTCAGACATTTCCTTACTGGAAGAAACCTATCGAGATGGGTAAACCATAATAAAAGTGCCCTCAAAGCTATCTTTAGAAATAAAGTGGGGCTTCAGAATGTATGGATTCATACATCCCAGTGACTGGAGAAGGCTGAAGAAGCCCTTTACAGTTTAAATGGCCTTTTTGATGTCGTGACTTGACTTTAATTAACATGAATCTGAAGACTGTTATTTAGCTAATTAACTGTTTAATTGTTACCCAATTAAATTAATCATGTAACAATTAACTCATTAGGATCTGGGGCACAACGAGATCGATTCTTTAAAGAGTTACCATCCCCCAAATTAAACTCAAAGATCTTTACCTATCACATCTATAAACAGTCAACTTATTAATCATAACCTCTTATCATATCCCCATTCTGAACAGTCGTAACATCCATGCATCTGCAAAAATCCGAGCACCGGTTATTGACTGAAGATGTAATACGCTGAAAACAGGTCCCTAGCGTAATGACGGCAACATGGCTGCTTGTTAAAGAAGAGATGAAGAGGGAGAGGGTCAGAGACACTTACCATTGGTACATTCAGAAACTACTTTCACCTACAGTAACCATATACTTTGCACACGAACCGCCGCCCGTTTTAAGTAAGAAATCATGAATGTTTTTACATGAAATGCCTGGGTTCGCCGGAGATCTCCTTCGAAAGGGGGTTGGTCCTTTTTTGCGGCATGATTGTAAGGCTCTGATTGTCCGAAATGGTTCCAACAAGTATTCTACTGTTGTCCTTCTCTGTAGTTGGCTGGTATCCAGTGACTTGACGTGTAGTCCTGAACAGAACTATATAGTTCATTTTCCTTCCATTCGCTCTTGAATATGCTTCTTTGAAGATAGGCTAGCCAGCCGTATCGATGGTTCCCCAGTGGTTTGATGAGAGTAGCATAATACGATGGTTTGAGCAGAGTAAAAGGATGGTCCTACTTAAATTCGCTTTCAAAGATACTTTACTTAGGAGAGCCAACCAGCCGTACCAGTGATTGTCCGGGAGGTAATTTTATCGTCTCCACCTCGTGTTGAGATTCGAAGTTCAAACCGTTTTAAACGTGCAGCTGCCCATTCACACTTTTCTGGTCCAAAGTGTTTTTTCCTTAGCCCATCATATATACCTTTCGCTCAAAGGGCGGTCCCGTCAGGCTGACACGCTCTCTGACCTCACTCCGGGGCAGTGATTACTCACTGAGCAAAGTTGTGGAAAACGGTTATCTCTTATAGCTTCTCACATCACATCCCTCTCTTAACAAAAACACTACAGAGATGGCGCCGACAGAGATGGCCGCCTCGCTTCGCGTTCCTAGGAAACTATGCAGTATATTGTTTTTTTTACGTGTTATTTCTTACATTGGTACCCTAGGTAATCTTAGGTTTTATTACATCCAGTAGTTCCTCCCGACTGTATATAAGAGCAATGTCAAATCACCATCATTACGCCCAGGAATACGACTTTCTCGAAGCGGATCCTCTGTTTTGCCCACCACCCAGGACAATGGATCGGATCCCAGCTGGCGAACCAAAACAACGGCGCCGTAAAATGGGCAGACGAAGCGTTCTTCTGGTCATGCTCCGGAAACGGGCACATCGCGCACCGCTCCCGAGCATACTACTCGCCAATATCCAGTCTCTTGACAACAAGGTTGATGAAATCCGAGCAAGGGTAGCATTTCAGAGAAACATAAGAGACTAACGTTCTTTGCTTCATGGAAACATGGCTCACTCGAGACACGCTATCGGAGTCGGTACAGCCAGCTGGTTTCTTCATGCATCGCCCAGACAGAAACAAGCATCTTTCTGGTAAGAAGAGGGGCGGGGGGGTATGCCTTATGATTAACGAGACGTGCTGTGATCATAACATACAGGAACTCAAGTCCTTCTGTTCACCTGACTTAGAATTCCTCACAAGCAAATGTCGACTGCATTATCTACCAAGAGAATTCTCTTTGATTATAATCACAGCTGCATATATTCCCCCCCAAGCAGACACATCGATGGCCCTGAACAAACTTTATTTGACTCTATGTAAACTGGAAACCACATATCCTGAGGCTGCATTCATTGAAGCTGGGGATTTTAACAAGGCTAATCTGAAAACAAGACTCCCTAAATTCTATCAGCATATCGATTGTGCTACCAGGGCTGGTAAAACCCTGGATCATTGTTATTCTAACTTCCGCGACGCATATAAGGCCCTCCCCTGCCCTCCTTTCGGAAAAGCTGACCACGACTCCATTTTGTTGCTTCCAGCTCTCAGGTCTGTTCAAAGCTGGTCCGACCAATCTGATTCCACGCTTCAAGATTTCTCGATCATGTGGATTGGGATATGTTCTGCATTGCATCAAACAACAACATTGACGAATACGCTGATTAGGTGAGCGAGTTTATTAGCAAGTGCATCGGCGATGTCGTACCCACAGCAACTATTAAAACATTCCCAAACCAGAAACTGTGGATTGATGGCAGCATTCGCGCGAAACTGAAAGAGCGAACCACTGCTTTTAACCAGGGCAAGGTAACCGGAAACATGACCGAATACAAACAGTGTAGCTATTCCCTCCGCAAGGCAATCAAACAAGCTAAGCATCAGTATAGAGACAAAGTAGAGTCACAATTCAATGGCTCAGACACAAGAGGTATGTGGCAGGGTCTACAGTCAATCACGGATTACAAAAAGAAATCCAGCCCCGTCGCGGACCAGGATGTCTTGCTCCCAGACAGACTAAATAACTTCTTTGCTCGCTTTGAGGACAATACAGTGCCACTGACACGGCCCGCTACCAAAACCTGCAGACTTTCCTTCACTGCAGCCGATGTGAGTAAAACATTTAAACGTGTTAACCCTCGCAAGGCTGCAGTCCCAGACAGCATCCCCAGCCGCGTCCTCAGAGCATGCGCAGACCAGCTGGCTGGTGTGTTTACGGACATATTCAATCATCCCTTATCCCAGTGTGCTGTTCCCACAAGCTTCAAGAGGGCTACCATTGTTCCTGTTCCCAAGAAAGCTAAGGTAACTGAGCTAAACGACTACCCCGTAGCACTCACTTCCGTCATCATGAAGTGCTTTGAGAGACTAGCCAAGGGCCATATCACCTCCACCCTACCTGACACCCTAGACCCACTCCAATTTGCTTACCGCCCCAATAGGTCCACAGACGACCCAATCGCAATCTAGACCCAATCTAGACAAGAGGAATACCCATGTGAGAATGCTGTTCATCGACTACAGCTCAGCATTTAACACCATAGTACCCTCCAAACTCGTCATCAAGCTCGAGACCGTGGGTCTCGACCCCGCCCTGTGCAACTGGGTCCTGGACTTCCTGACGGACCGCCCCCAGTTGGTGAGGGTAGGTAACAACATCTCCACCCCGCTGATCCTCAACACTGGGGCTCCACAAGGGTGGGTTCTGAGCCCTCTCCTGTACTCCCTGTTCACCCACGACTGCGTGGCCATGCACGCCTCCAACTCAATCATCAAGTTTGCAGACGACACTACAGTGGTAGGCTTGATTACCAACAACGACGAGACGGCCTACAGGAAGGAGGTGAGGGCCCTCTGAGTGTGGTGTCAGGAAAATAACCTCACACTCAATGGCAACAAAACAAAGGAGATGATCGTGGACTTCAGGAAACAGCAGAGGGAGCACCCCCCTATCCACATCGGCGGGACAGTAGTGGAGAGGGTAGTAAGTCTTAAGTTCCTCGGCGTACACATCACGGACAAAAGTCCAGTTATGTGTTGGAGGTGTAAAGTCCAACATCCTCCAGATTCTTGCCCGCTCTATGTCCAGCGTCAGGATTCAGGAAAAGGTCAGAAAGGACAGATGACTGAAAGTCTAGACAGGCGTGGTGGCTTGCATACAACTGGGTCAGCTTTAATGCCCACCATGAAGCCTTTAGACAGCACAACTAGCGGTCTTATTCCGCAACAACTATTGGTTCCTCTGACTGTTATTAACTGGAGAGGGAAGGCCATATTCGACACAGGGGCATCTTACACCCTGATGCAAGAGGCCCTGTGGCAGAACATGGCATTACCTCATGAGGAGCTACCAACATGGGAGGAGGGACCATTGTACTTGGCCAATGGAGAACCTACCACAACCTTGGGCTGGATTAGTATAATAATAAAACTGCATGGTGAGACTATTAACCTTCCTGTGGCTATTCTTGCAGATTCAAGCCTTGCATTTGTAGTCCTTGGCCTAGATTTCCTGTTCTTCATTGGACTGACCATCTCGATGTCCCAACCCTCCTATCGGCTGCACTCTGACTATTCTCAGCCTCATCCATTTCAACCTGGTAATGCACTGATTTCAGGCTGGAGCCTGCTACATTATGCAGAGTCCGGACAAGGTCAAGTCAGAGACAGAGAAAAAATAAAGAGACAAAAACATGTTCCACCAGTGAAGTCTGAGAACCCAACTATCACCCTGATTACCGCCGTACCCCCCCTTCTATCCGAGAGCAAAAACAAAACTGATGCGGATTTCTACATCAAACAAGCAGTGGAACAGGCATGTCTGTCGGATGATGAAAGGTGGCAGCTCTCCCAGATGTTGGACATGAACAGTGAGGTCTGTACTCTTACACTCGGCCGTACAACCGTCTTCAAACACTAAATCTATACCCGGCATGATGTGCCCATTAAGCAGCGTCCCTACAGGCTGTCCCCCGCCAAACTGGCAATTCTTAATGAACAGCTCAAAAGCATGTTGGAGAAGGGAATTGTTATACATTTTGTTCCAGTAGTTGCTTTTGAATGTGTTAGAGTTTCAGAGGGAAAAAGGTCTGTTGAGACAAAACACATTCCTTTGGTGAATTTGGAGAGCGCAGGACTGGGTCTTCTCCCTTGATTTACAACAGGATGTGAGTTGTTAATCCCCACTAATTATTTCCTTCCCCTCTGCGGGTGAGAGGGGGTCTGATTGAAGTTATTCATTGCAAACCTGATCTGACCTGTTGGGATTCTCATGGACAGTCATGACACGTAGATCCTCTGGTAGTGCTCAGGGTGACACAGGGATACTTGAATCACTCTTAGAAGAGGAGGGAAAAAAATTACCTGCTATAGGAAATTAATCTGAAATAATCCTCAGACATCAGGCATTGGCTGGACTCTCTTGGTTTTACATCCACCGGTTAACCACTCTCACTGTCTGTGAAACGGTCTGAGCTCCTGCACTTGTCATGATAAATAAGTCTCATTTTCTACAATAACAGGTGCAGCTCAATAATGGGGAGATCAACCAATGGATGAAGGTGAGAACTCTCTTTCACTTTGTCCATCTTTACCTCCTGAAACCAGAGATACACTGTTTGTGTGCAGAGGATATTATTCTGCTATATCTGTCTATAAGGCCATATGTACAGTGCCTTGCGAAAGTATTCGGCCCCCTTGAACTTTGCGACCTTTTGCCACATTTCAGGCTTCAAACATAAAGATATAAAACTGTATTTTTTTGTGAAGAATCAACAAGAAGTGGGACACAATCATGAAGTGGAACGACATTTATTGGATATTTCAAACTTTTTTAACAAATCAAAAACTGAAAAATTGGGCGTGCAAAATTATTCAGCCCCCTTAAGTTAATACTTTGTAGCGCCACCTTTTGCTGCGATTACAGCTGTAAGTCGCTTGGGGTATGTCTCTATCAGTTTTGTACATCGAGAGACTGACATTTTGTCCCATTCCTCCTTGCAAAACAGCTCGAGCTCAGTGAGGTTGGATGGAGAGCATTTGTGAACAGCAGTTTTCAGTTCTTTCCACAGATTCTCGATTGGATTCAGGTCTGGACTTTGACTTGGCCATTCTAACACCTGGATATGTTTATTTTTGAACCATTCCATTGTAGATTTTGCTTTATGTTTTGGATCATTGTCTTGTTGGAAGACAAATCTCCGTCCCAGTCTCAGGTCTTTTGCAGACTCCATCAGGTTTTCTTCCAGAATGGTCCTGTATTTGGCTCCATCCATCTTCCCATCAATTTTAACCATCTTCCCTGTCCCTGCTGAAGAAAAGCAGGCCCAACCATGATGCTGCCACCACCATGTTTGACAGTGGGGCTGGTGTGTTGAGGGTGATGAGCTGTCTTGCTTTTACGCCAAACATAACGTTTTGCATTGTTGCCAAAAAGTTAAATTTTGGTTTCATCTGACCAGAGCACCTTCTTCCACATGTTTGGTGTGTCTCCCAGGTGGCTTGTGGCAAACTTTAAACGACACTTTTTATGGATATCTTTAAGAAATGGCTTTCTTCTTGCCACTCTTCCATAAAGGCCAGATTTGTGCAATATACGACTGATTGTTGTCCTATGGACAGAGTCTCCCACCTCAGCTGTAGATCTCTGCAGTTCATCCAGAGTGATCATGGGCCTCTTGGCTGCATCTCTGATCAGTCTTCTCCTTGTATGAGCTGAAAGTTTAGAGGGACGGCCAGGTCTTGGTAGATTTGCAGTGGTCTGATACTCCTTCCATTTCAATATTATCGCTTGCACAGTGCTCCTTGGGATGTTTAAAGCTCGGGAAATCTTTTTGTATCCAAATCCGGCTTTAAACTTCTTCACAACAGTATCTCGGACCTGCCTGGTGTGTTCCTTGTTCTTCATGATGCTCTCTGCGCTTTTAACGGACCTCTGAGACTATCACAGTGCAGGTGCATTTATACGGAGACTTGATTACACACAGGTGGATTGTATTTATCATCATTAGTCATTTAGGTCAACATTGGATCATTCAGAGATCCTCACTGAACTTCTGGAGAGAGTTTGCTGCACTGAAAGTAAAGGGGCTGAATCATTTTGCACGCCCAATTTTTCAGTTTTTGATTTGTTAAAAAAGTTTGAAATATCCAATAAATGTCGTTCCACTTCATGATTGTGTCCCACTTGTTGTTGATTCTTCACAAAAAAATACAGTTTTATATCTTTATGTTTGAAGCCTGAAATGTGGCAAAAGGTCGCAAAGTTCAAGGGGGCCGAATACTTTCGCAAGGCACTGTATTCATGAGGTGTGCTTTTGTGTCCCCAGACAGTGGAAATGGCCTCAGACTTTGCAGTGACTGAGGTTTTTTCCCTGAAGAAGCCCCATTCAGTGATAAGCAGTCAGTCAATGGCACTATACAGCACAGAGCAGCTGCTGGATCATGACCAAGCATACGGGGAAGGTAGGACACACACACACACACACACACACACACACACACACACACTTTTTTGTGACTATTTTTTTCCTGTAGCCCAGGCTCTTCTTAGTGATTGGATGAACAGCAAGTTGCGTCTGGAATTGGAGATGGAGGAAGAGGAGGATGTGATTGTCTCCCCTGAGAAGAACAGTCCAGAAGCCATGCCACCTGCCCAGCCTGTCTCCCTGGACTACAGCAACTTTGATGGTACAGAGACACTAACCTATACAACAACACACATTTAACTCTTAACTTCCATCTGACAATATATGGTTCAGTTAATACATCATACCACAGTCAATGGGTCAATAAGGACCAGATGTAATACAGTACACCTTCGTCTCTTTCTCAGACCTGTATTCCCACCTGGCTGAGGAAGAGGAGAGCTCAGCGGTTAACAACTTCCTTCAAGACCTCATGGAGCGGGAAGTGGTGGATTCTGGGATAGTGGAAGATCTGGCACTAGACTCTGAAGAGCGAGACAGGAGGATGAGGAGGGACCCGAGCCTCACCATGGAGGCACGTCACCGACAGGTACAGAACCAGAGAGACGTACACAGGATTGGACAGTCAGGATTGGACAGATTCCCAAGAAGTTGAAAACATAGGGAGCCAAATGGAAGTCCCAGTGAATGGAAGTGAATTAAGCTGTTTACTATAACCTTCTGCTCTCTTTTATGACATCATCCACGTCTAATTCCTCCTTTTTTCTCATTCCAGGTGCGTGAGAACCGTGCACGGCGGGACGCGGAGCGGGAGAGGTTGCACAGGGAAAGGGTGGCGCGGAGGCAGGCCAGGGAGGAGGCGCAGAGGAGGGAGCAGGGGGAGGAGAGGCGGAGGAGGCAGGAGGCACGCAGGCAGGAGGAGATGGTGCAGCAGGAGATGGTGCGACTGCGCCGCGAGACGGAGGAGAGGAGGAACCTGGAGCAACTAGCCAGGCAAATGTACAGTAACCATGGAAACAGCAAGACAAACAAAACCACGCATTTACTTCCACACTCCTACAATCACCTGCATCACGCCCATGCAATGAGCTCTTATTCAGAATGATGGGTCTCTAAAATAAGCCAATCCGTTTGGAGCTAGGTCAGGGCCCTGTAGGTCTAACTGTGTCTGGGTGTCTCCCCCACAGGGAGAGGGAGAGGATCGCTAGGAAGACGGCAGCTAAGAGCTCACTGGTACTCCAGCCAGGCCCTTCATTCTCTACTGCACAGAAACAACGTGACACTGAGAGACCACTCAGACTACAGCAAGTAGAGGTCAGGGTTCAGATGCACAACCTTAAGGTTAGTAGAAGGACAGAGTTCTGTTGGTGGTGTGTGTTTAGTGTCTGAACAACACATTGGTGTGTGTTTCAGTGTCTGCAGAGGCACTTCTCTGGCTGGTACTCAGTGCTGTTGGAGAGGAGGTTGCAGATGGGCAAGGCGGCAGCGCTCTGTGATTGGAGGAACCAGCTGAGGGCGTGGCGAGACTGGCAGGCGCTGGTGTGGGCAGGGCGAGAGCAGCGGGAAGCGGAGAGAACAGAGGAGGAGTTACGGACCCAGAAAAGGTAAGCACAGAATGGAGTCTGTCCCAACATTACAATCTACATACTTTATTTAGCTTGCTTGGTGTTCTGGGAGGGGGAAGTTTTATGTTTCGCACTTTGGTTCAAAAAGTGAAAACTATACCTAACTGGCGCGCAGTGTTAATATTAACACAGAATCTGACTTCTGAACATTGAGGAAGAAAACCTAGACAGTTTTAAATCAGGTAATTTGTTTTGCCTTGCCAAGTAAACATGTGCCTGTAAACACCTGGTGAAGATGATTAGCAAATCTGGCCCTCTAACTCATCACAGTCACACCAGGTGTTTTGTCTCTAATAGTGCGTAATCCCTCGTAGACGCTGCCAGGTGGCAATGGTGAGTGACCGGAGGCGTTTGCTAAGACGATGCCTGAGTGATTGGCGGCTGTGGTGTCGGGCGGAGAGAGAACGCCGGGAGCTGTTGTCACAGCAGCAAGAGACGCGGCGCAAGATGGCCGCCCTGATTAATGCCGTGGCAACTGGGAAACTCAAGATGATGGAGGAGACGCATACTCCTGAGCCAATCACTGCCCTACCTGAGCCTTCTGACCAATCAGAAACCGTAGAACTGGTTAGTGACACTTGTAGAGCCCTCCCACTGAGGAAAGTCAACACAAACAAAGTATAGGCATAGCTACGTAGGTGGACACAGACAAAATGACAGATACAGATTCAGACTCACACACTGTTGTCTGCCCATTGGATATACATTTGCTGGAGTGTATCACAGTACAGACAGAAGCCCGAAGGTGGTAACGATCTGTAGTCATGAATTAAATATTAGCTATAGCTTAATTCTGCAATGGTAAAATGGAAGGCAATAAAATGTGCTTTTGTATTCATTTGGTGAAAGTCATGCATTAGTCTATCAGTATCTACTGAATAAACAAGTTCTGTTTCAGAGTTCCTCTCCTCGCATGAGTTGGCCTGTACTTTTCTCTCTGGGAGTTGATGAAATATTCACAACACTGCAAGGTTTGCTTTCTCCTGAGAGAGAGAGAGAGAGAGATTGAATAGTGCTTGAGGGAGAGAGGAGAGGGGAACTTCTATCTACATCAGGGGTGTCAAACTAATTTTGCCATGCCGCATTTGGTCTTCACTGAGGTACAGAGGGCCGCACTTAAAATTGGTTATAATATTTCCTTGACATCAAAATGTCTTAAAATTAGTCCCATATCTATCACTGTTGGAATTTTCTATGCTCCCTGACTGTCAAGCATTCGTTAGATGACTGTTAGAAGAGACTATAAATGTAGGTCATTATCATTAATATACAGTTTAAATGTCATTTTAGCTGTTTCAATGTCAATTGAGATTGTTTTTCCCAAGAAAAACAGTATTTGTATTTTTTCATTATCAACTTCATCCCATTTCCCCTATTTCCATGTGACCCGTACACTTCACAATTCCTGTCTCTGCAGAAAGGTCAGCCAGGGTCACAACCTGCTGGCCCCACCCCCTCTCCTTCCTGTCAAGGGGACGGACCGCTGGGGGCTGTGGTCCTGCACACCCTCCCCTGGCAGGTGACAAGGCGTAACGCGGCGCTGAGTGCAGGTGAGTGATCAAAGTAAATGTTTAAATATATTAGGGGAAACTCCTACCTACAGTTGAAGTCGGAAGTTTACATACAGTTAGGTTGGAGTCAATAAAACTTGTTTTTCAACCACTCCACACATTTCTTGTTAACAAACTATTGTTTTGGCAAGTTGATTAGGACATCTACTTTGTGCATGACAAGTAATTTTTCCAACAATTGTTTACAGACAGATTATTTAACTTATAATTCACTGTATCACAATTCCAGTGGGTCAGAAGTTTACATACACATACAAGTTGACTGTGCCTATAAACAGCCTGGAAAATTCCAGAAAATTGTCATGGCTTTAGAAGCTTCTGATAGGCTAATTGACATCATTTGAGTCAATTGGAGGTGTACCTATGGATGTATTTCAAGGCCTACCTTCAAACTCAGTGCCCCTTTGCTTGACATCATGGGAAAATCAAAAGAAATCAGCCAAGACCTCAATTTCCAAATGCCTGAAGGTACCACGTTCATCTGTACAAACAATAGTACGCAAGTATAAACACCATGGGACCACGTAGCCTGTATACCGCTCAGGAAGGAGACGCGTTCTGTCTCCTAGAGATGAACGTATTTTGGTGTGAAAAGTGCAAATCAATCCCAGAACAACAGCAAAGGTATCTTGTGAAGATGCTGGAGGAAATAGGTACAAAAGTATATATATCCACAGTAAAACGAGTCCTATATCCACTTAACCTGAAAGGCTGCTCAGCAAGGAAGAAGCCACTGCTCCAAATCCCCCATAAAAAAGCCAGACTACGGTTTGCAACTGCACATGGGGACAAAGATCATACCTTTTGGAGAAATGTCCTCTGGTCTGATGAAACAAAAATAGAACTGTTGGGCCATAATGACCATCGTTATGTTTGGAGGAAAAAGGGGGAGGCTTGCAAGCCGAAGAACACCACTCTAACCGTGAAGCACGGGGGTGGCAGAATCATGTTGTGGGGATGTTTTGCTGCAGGAGGGACTGGTGCACTTCACAAAATAGATGGCATCTTGAAGAAGGACTACCGACGTAATCTGCCCGAGGGTTTTTTTCAACTGGCTCTTCCGTCGCGACGTCCCCTGAATGCCCATCTGCTAACCTGCTAGCCGTGGCCCGCTAGCTGTCTAGAGCATATCGGACTGTTAGCTGAAGAGGCCCATCGGACAAGTTCTTTGGCCAATATACCTATTTTGCCAATTGGCCTGGACCCTTTTACCACACAGGGCCCTGCTGATCCTTCACGACTGGTCTGCCGACGTAACAGCACGAGGGGGCTACAACAGACTTCTTACGTCGCAACGTCCCTCTAAGGCCCTTATGCTAACTTGCTATTCCCGGCCCGCTAGCTGTCTGAATTGCCGTGTCTCCAGCCCGCCGAGCTACTCACTGGATCCCTATGATCACTCGGCTATGCATGCCTCTCCCTAATGTCAATATGCCTTGTCCATTGTTGTTTTGGTTAGTGATTATTGCCTTATTTCACTGTAGAGCCTCTAGCCCTGCTCAATATGCCTTAGCTAACCCTTTAGTTCCACCTCCCACACATGCGGTGACCTCACCTGCTTTAAATGATGTTTTTTAGAGACAATATCTCTCTAATCGTCACTCAATGCCTAGGTTTACCTCCACTGTATTCACATCCTACCATACCTTTGTCTGTACATTATGCCTTAAATCTATTCTACCGTGCCCAGAAACATGCTCCTTTTACTCTCTGTTCCAAACGTACTAGACGACCAGTTCTTATAGCCTTTAGCCGTACCCTTATCCTACTCCTCCTCTGTTCCTCCGGTAATCCAGGCCCTGCAGTGCCTAGCTCCACTCCCATTCCCCAGGCGCTCTCATTTGTTGACTTCTGTAACCGTAATAGCCTTGGTTTCATGCATGTTAACATTAGAAGCCTCCCTAAGTTTGTTTAAGCACTGCTTTAGCACACTCTGCCAACCCGGATGTCCTAGCCGTGTCTGAATCCTTAGGAAGACCCCCAAAAACCCTGAAATTTCCATCCATCCCTAACTATAACATTTTCCGACAAGATAGAACTGGAGGGCGGAGTTGCAATCTACTGCAGAGACAGCCTGCAGAGTTCTGACTTACTATCCAGGTCTGTGCCCAAACAATTTGAGCTTCTATCTTTAAAAAAAATCCACCTTTCCAGAAACAAGTCTCTCAACGTTGCCACTTACTATAGACCACCTTCTGCCCCCAGCTGTGCCCTGGACACCATATGTGAATTGATTGCCCCCCATCTATCTTCAGAGCTCGTGCTGTTAGGTGACCTAAACTGGGACATGCTTAACACCATAGCCATCCTACAATCTAAGCACTATGCCCTCACTCTCATTCAAATTATCAATGAACCTACCAGGTACAACCCTAAATCCGTAAACACGGGCACCCTCATAGATATTCTCCTAACCAACCTGCCCTCCAAATACACCTCTGCTGTCTTCAACCAGGATCTCAGCGATCACTGCCTCATTGTCTGCGTCTGTAATGGGTCTGCGGTCAAACTATCCTACCGATCCTCGACTTCGGCGATGTCATCTACAAAATGGCTTCCAACACTCTACTCAGCAAACTGGATGCAGTCTATCACAGTGCCATCCGTTTTGTCACTAAAGCACCTTATACCACCCACCACTGCGACTTGTATGCTCTAGTCGGCTGGCCCTCGCTACATATTTGTCGCCAGACCCACTGGCTCCAGGTCATCTACAAGTCCATGCTAGGTAAAGCTCCGCCTTATCTCAGCTCACTGGTCACGATGGCAACACCCATCCGTAGCACGCGCTCCAGCAGGTGTATCTCACTTATCATCCCTAAAGCCAACACCTAATTTGGCCGCCTTTCGTTCCAGTACTCTGCTGCCTGTGACTGGAACGAATTGCAAAAATCGCTGAAGTTGGAGACTTTTATCTCCCTCACCAACTTCAAACATCAGCTATCTGAGCAGCTAACCGATCGCTGCAGCTGTACATAGTCTATTGGTAAATAGCCCACCCATTTTCACCTACCTCATCCCCATACTGTTTTTATTTATTTATTTTTCTGCTCTTTTGCACACCAATATCTCTACCTGTACATGACCATCTGATCATTTATCACTCCAGTGTTAATCTGCAAAATTGTAATTATTCGCCTACCTCATGCCTTTTGCACACATTGTATATAGACTCCCCCTTTGTTTTCTACTGTGTTATTGACTTGTTAATTGTTTACTCCATGTGTAACTCTGTGTTGTCTGCTCATACTGCTATGCTTTATCTTGGCCAGGTCGCAGTTGCAAATGAGAATTTGTTCTCAACTAGCCTACCTGGTTAAATAAAGGTAAAATAAAAAAATAAAAAATAAAAAAAACGACCACCCCTCATTACTGTCAAACGCTCCCTAAAACACTTCAGCGAGCAGGCCTTTCTAAATCGACCTGACCCGGGTATCCTGGAAGGATATTGACCTCATGTCTGGTTATTCTTTAAAAGTGCTTTCCTCACCAACTTAAATAAGCATGCCCCTTTCAAAAAAATGCAGAACCAGGAACAGATATAGCCCTGGGTTCACTCCAGACCTGACTGCCCTTGGCCAGCACAAAAACATCCTGTGGCGTACTGCATTAGCATCGAATTGCCCCCGCGATATGCAACTTTTCAGGGAATTTAGGAACCAATATACACAGGCAGTTAGGAAAGCAAAGGCTAGCTTTTTTAAACAGAAATTTGCATCCTGTAGAAAAAACTCCAAAACGTTCTGGGACACTGTAAAGTCCATGGAGAATAAGAGCACCTCCTCCCAGCTGCCCACTACACTGAGGCTAGGAAACACTGTCACCACTGATAAATCCGCGATAATTGAGAATTTCAACAAGCATTTTTCTACGGCCTGCCATGCTTTCCACCTGGCTACCCCGGTCAACAGCCCTGCACCCCCCACAGCAACTTGCCCAAGCCTCCCCATTTCTCCTTCACCCAGATAGCTGATGTTCTTAAAGAGCTGCAAAATCTAGACCCCTACAAATCAGCCGGGCTAGACAATCTGGACCCTCTTTACAATTATCCGCTGAAATTGTTGCAACCCCTATTACTAGCCTGTTCAACCTCTTTCTTATCGTCTGAGATCCCCAAAATGCTGTGGTCATCCCCCTCTTCTGACTCTAGACCCAAACTGCTACAGACCTATATCTATCCTACTCTGCCTTTTTAAGGTCTTTGAAAGCCAAGTTAAACAGATCACTGACCATTTAGAATCCCACCGTACCTTCTCCGCTATGCAATCTGGTTTCTGAGCTGGTCATGGGTGCACCTCAGCCACGCTCAAGGTCCTAAACAATATCATAACCGCCATCGATAAGAGACAATACTGTGCAGCTGTATTCATCGACCTGGCCAAGGCTTTCGACTCTGTCAATCACCACATTCTTATCGGCAGACTCAGCCTTGGTTTCTCAAATGACTGCCTCGCCTGGTTCACCAACTACTTCTCAGAGTTCAGTGTGTCAAATCGGAGGGCCTGTTGTCCGGACCTCTGGCAGTCTATGGGGGTGCCACAGGGTTCAATTCTCAGGCCGACTCTCTTCTCTGTATAGATCAATGATGTCGCTCTTAATGCTGGTGATTCTCTGATCCACCTCTACGCAGACAACACCATACTGTATACTTCTGGCCCTTCTTTGGACACTGTTAACTAAGCTCCAGATTAGATTATATTGCCATACAACTCTCCTTCCGTGGCCTCCAACTGCTCTTAAATGCAAGTAAAACTAAATGCCATGCTTTTCAACCAATCGCTGCCCACACCTGCCCGCCCGTCCAGCATCACTACTACTGGACGGTTCTGACTTAGAATATGTGGACAACTACAAATACCTAGGTGTCTGGTTAGACTGTAAACTCTCCTTCCAGACTCACATTAAGCATCTCCAATCCAAAATTAAATCTAGAATCGGCTTCATATTTCGCAACAAAGCCTCCTTCACTCATGCTGCCAAACATACCCTCATAAAACTGACTATCCTAACGATCCTCGACTTCGGCGATGTCGTTTACAAAATAGCCTCCAACACTCTAATCAGCAAATTCGATGCAGTCTATCACAGCGCCATCCGTTTTGTCACCAACGTCTCATATACTCCCCACCACTTTGACCTGTATGCTCTCGTCGGCTGGCCCTCGCTTCATATTTGTCGCCAAACCCACTGGCTCCAGGTCATCTATAAGTCTTTGCTAGGTAAAGCCCTGCCTTGTCTCAGCTCACTGGTCACCATAGCAGCACCCACCTGTAGCACGCGCTCCAGCAAGTACTGGTCACCCCCAAAGCCAATTCCTCCGTTGGTGTCACGTACGTTGTAACGAGGAGACCAAGGCGCAGCGTGATGAAAATACATTCCTCTTTATTAAAGGAAGAACACGAATAACACTTAAACAAACTAAACAAAACAACAAAACGAATGTGAAGCTATATAACACGAGTGCTGAAACAGGCAACTACACATAGACAATAACTCACAAAATACACAAGGAATATGGCTACCTAAATATGGCCCCCATCAGAGACAACGATAAACAGCTGCCTCTGAGAACCAATCTAGGCAACCATAGACATAAAAACACCTAGACTAGAAACAACCCCATAAACATACACAAATCCTAGACAGGACAAAGACACATATACTTGTGAAGACTTACAGAAAACGTTTGACCTCTGTCATTGCCAACAAAGGGTATATAACAAAGTATTGAGATAAACTTTTGTTATTGACCAAATACTTATTTTCCACCATAATTTGCAAATAAATGTATTAAAAATCCTACAATGTGATTTTCTGGATTTTTTTTCAAATTTTGTCTGTCATAGTTGTAGTGTACCTATGATGAAAATTACAGGCCTCTCTCATCTTTTTAAGTGGGAGAACTTGCACAATTGGTGGCTGACTAAATACTAAATATTGGTGGCTGACCTAACCAAAATAATAAAGAAAACAAAGAATACTAAGGTCAGGGTGTGACATTTGGCCGCCTTTCCTTACAGTTCTCTGCTGCCAATGACTGGAACGAACTGCAAAAATCACTGAAGCTGGAAACTCATATCTCCCTCACTAACTTTAAGCACCAGCTCACAGATCACTGCACCTGTACATAGCCCATCCAACTACCTCATCCCCATACTGTTATTTATTTTGCTTCTTTGCACCCCAGTATCTCTACTTGCACACTCATCTTCTGCACATCTATCACTTCAGTGTTTAATTGCTATTTTGTAATTATTTCACCACTATGGCCTATTTATTGCCTTCCCTCCCTTATCCTGTAGTTGGATGGGCTATTTACAGATGGGGCGACAGGGTAGCTTAGTGGTTAGAGCGTTGGACTAGTAACCGAAAGGTTGCAAGTTCAAATCCCCGAGCTGACAAGGTTCTGCCCCTGAACAGGCAGTTAACCCACTAGGGCCGTCATTGTAAATAAGAATTTGTTCTTTAACTGACTTGCCTAGTTAAATAAAGGTAAAATAAATAAATAAAAATAAAAAATCCTACCTCATTTGCAAAGAATGTATAAAGACTTTTTCTATTGTATTATTGACTGTATGTTTGTGTGGTTGTTTGTGTCACACTGCTTTGCTTTATCTTGGTCAGGTCACAGTTGTAAATGAGAACTTGTTATCAACTAGCCTACCTGGTTAAATAAAGGTGAAATAAAATGTAAAAAGGAAAATGATGTGGTAATATTGAAGCAACATCTCAAGACATCAAGCTTGGTTGCAAATGGGTCTTCCAAATGGACAATAGCCCCAAGCATACTTCCAAAGTTGTTGCAAAATGGCTTAAGGTCAACAAAGTCAAGGTATTGGAGTGGCCATCACAAAGCCCTGACCTAAATCCTATAGAAAATTTGTGGGCAGAACTGAAAAAGCATGTGTGATGAAGGAGGCCTACAAACCTGACTGAGTTACACCAGCTCTGTCAGGAGGAATGGGCAAAAATTCACCCAACTTATTATGGGAAACTTGTGGAAGGCAATTGAGTGTGTGTAAACTTCGGACCCACTAGAATGTGATGAAATAAATAAAAGCTGAAATAAATCATTCTCTCTACTATTATTCTGACAGTTCACATTCTTAAAATAAAGTGGTGATCCTAACTGACCTAAGACAGGGAATTTTTACTAAATGTCAGGAATTGTGAAAAAATGAGTTTAAATGTATTTGGCTAAGGTGTATGTAAACTTCTGACTTCAACTGTACATCTTAGTTAAGGGCAACTTGTCTGTCCTCTAGTTCTATCAAGCAGTGGTTGGAACCGAAACCATGTTCCAACCATTTGTTCTGAACAGAACCACTATTTTTTTTAGTTCCGTTCCAACCAAGGTACTTAAAATATATATCAGTGATTAGATTTCTACTTCCACAAAGGGTTAAAAATGTGCATCATTTCATGATAAAGTTATATTCTATTCAATAGGCGAGCTGAGGCGAGCACGGGAGAGGGGCGAGGTGGGCGATGGGGACGACAGTGTGGGTGCTGCCCCCCGGTCTCATACAGCAGCGGTGTGTGGGGGCCGGTTCGAGCATCGCCATGCCAGCCAGCAGCAGACCATTGCAGAGCAGAGGAAGCTCCTCAGGGAGCAACAGGAGCAGATCGCACGGCTCCAGGAGGAGCAGAGCATGATGGGACTGAGGCAGGAGGCCCAGACAGCCGCCCAGATCGCTGTCCCAGCATCCCCAAGGCCCAGAGGGATGACCTCTGACCCCAAAGAATCCAGGTTGGTCCCTCTTCACATTACCATGGGAACCCAGGTGAGGAGAAGAGGCGCACAGGTTGCCATTCTGGGGTGTGTCTGACCTTAGCCCAACGTTATACATCAGGTTAGGGCCAAGTAGGGCCTGTTTTTCCATCAATAACAAGGGTACAGGTAGGGCTCTAGCATCACTAAATTGATCACTAACATTTTGAAGCTGAGCCATTTGCGCCTGCTAGTCTTATCTGACTAAGATCATAACATGGTGTCACAAGTGCTTCAACCTCGTCAAATACACGACAGGAGAGATTATTTCACAAAGTTTAGTGTGATGAAAAGTAGCTTACAGCTCCACTGCTCTCTCATGTCTCATCATTGAGCAGAGCAGCCCAAGCGGAGCCGTTGCTATGGATACTCACCCACTCAGAGCCACCATGAGCAGAGTGGATACAGAGCAAGCAGTGTGCAGGGAGCGAGTGGGTGCAGGGCTGGTTGGGTCAGTCTGGTAAATTGGGAAAAGAGTAGATCTATATTAGAGAGTGAATATTTAATGTGTGTTTCTGGGTGATATTCTGTGTTTCAGGGCTGGAAGAGTCGCTCGGGGGAACGATGGCCGTTTCTCGGCCTACAGGAAACCAGCTGTCCGTCAGCAATGTCGTCATCCCACTGTCATGGGTCAGTCCATGGTCACCTCCATGTTAAGCTCTGAGTAGAGCTAAACTACACACACACACACACACACACACAGATAAATAGTTTCCAGATGGTTGATCACACAATGGTCTATGTTGTCGTGGAGAATAATAGGAAAGAGGATAAAATGTATTTCATGTCCGTGAGTGGGATGTATTGTGCTGTAGATGTATAGAGCTGTAGCTAGCGTACATGGAGGAATAAAGAGTCTCTGTTACTCTGTTTGGCTGAAGTTTCCTATACATAGGAATAGAAGGGCCGTGGCGAGAGCAGGGGCAAGGCCTGTAGATACTCTCTCACACACACACACACACACACACACACTCTGTCTCTTGCTCTGTCAAACACACATTCTCCTTTGGAACAATACACCACAAATGTACAGTGCATTTGGAAAGTATTCAAACCCCTTGACTTTCCCCATATTTTATTACGTTACAGCCTTATTCAAAATGTATTCAATTGTTTATTCCCCCCTCACTCTACACACAATACCCCATAATGAAAAAGCAAAAACAGGGTTTTAGACATTTTTGCATATTTCTTAAAAATACAAAACTGTACCAGTCAAAAGTTGAGACACACCTACTTATTCCAGGGTTTTTCTTTATTTTTCTTTCTTTATGAAATAACACACATGGAATCACGTAGTAAACAAATCTAAATATATTTTACATTTGAGATTCTTCAAAGTAGCCACCCTTTGCCTTGTTGACAGCTTTGTACTCCTGGCATTCTCTCAACCAGCTTCATTTGGAATGCTTTTCCAACCGTCTTGAAGGATCTAAAATATAAAATATATTTTGGTTACTACATGATTCCATGTGTTAATTCATAGCATTGATGTCTTCACTATTATTCTACAATGTAGGAAAAACCCTTGAATGAGTAGGTGTGTCCAAACTTTTCACTGATACTGTAATTATTCAGACCCTTTACTCAGTACTTTGTTGAAGCACCTTTGGCAGCGATTTCAGTCTCGAGCCTTCTTTGGTATGATGCTATAAGCTTGGCATACCTGTGTTTGGGGAGTTTCTCCATACCTCTCTGCAGATAATCTCAAGCTCTGTCAGGTTGGACAGGGAGCGTCACTGCTAAGCTATTTTCAGGTTTCTCTAGAGATGTTTGATCGGGTTCAAGTCCGGGCTCTGTCTGGGCCACTCAAGGACATTCAGAGACTTGTCCCGAAGCCACTCCTGCGTTGTCTTGGCTGTGTGCTTAGGGTTGTTGGCCTGTTAAAAGATGAACCTTTACCCCAGTCTGAGGTCCCGAGTGCTCTGGAGCAGGTTTTCATCAAGGATCTCTTTGTACCGTTCCCTCGAACCTGAGTCTAGTCTTCCTGTCGCTGAAAAACATCCCCACAGTATGAAGCTTTCCTCCAGACATGATGCTTGGCATTCAGGCCAAATAGTTCAATCTTGGTTTCATCAGAACAGAGAATCTTGTTTCTCATGGTCTGAGAGTCTTTAGGTGCCTTTTGGCAAACTCCAAGCGGGCTGTCATGTGCTTTTAACTGAGGAGTGGCTTCCGTCTGGCCACTCTACAATAAAGGCCTGATTGGTGGAGTGCTGCAGAAATAGTTGTCATTCTGGACAGTTCTCCCATCTCCACAAAGGAACTCTGTAGGTCTGTCAGAGTGACCAACGGGTTCTTGGTCACCTTCCTGACCAAGGCCCTTCTCCCCTGATTGCTCAGTTTGGCCGGGCGGCCAGCTCTAGGACGAGTCTTGGTGGTTCCAAACTTCTTCCATTTAAGAATGAGGGAGGCCGGTGTGTTCTTGGGTACCTTCAATGCTGCAGAAATGTTTTGGTACCCTTCCCCAATCTGTGCCTCGACACAATCCTGTCTCGGAGCTCTACGGGCAATTCCTTCAACCTCATGGCTTGTTTTTTTCTCTGACATGCACTGTCAACTGTGTGGCCTTATATAGACAGGTGTGTGCCTTTCCATTTAATTTAATTTACCACAGGTGGACTCCAATTAATTTGTAGAAACATCTCAAAGATGATCAATGGTGTCACACCCTGACCTTAGTTATCTATGTTTTATGTATTATTTTGGTCAGGTCAGGGTGTGACGAGGGTGGGTGTGTTTTTTGTCTTATCTTTTTCTATATCTATGGGGTTTTTGTATGTCTAGGTATTTGTAGGTCTATGGTGGCCTGAATTGGTTCCCAATCAGAGACAGCTGTGTATCATTGTCCCTGGTTGGTGATCCTATTTATGTTGCCACTTTCTGTTTTGGTTTGGTGGGTTATTGTCTATGTGAAGTTGCCTGTCAGCACTGGTGTTATATAGCTTCACGTTCGTTTGTTTCTTTGTTAGTTTGTTTAGTGTTTATTCGTTAACTAAAATAAGTATGTATGCTTATCACGCTGTGCCTTGGTCTCATCAATATGACGAACGTGACAGAATAACCCACCAAACCAGGACCAAGCAGCGTGTGAATGAGGAGCGGACATCCTGGTCCCGGGAGAAAGATGAGTGGAGGACATCCTGGACCTGGGAGGAGGTAATGGCAGGGGACAAGACCCTGCCATGGAAGCAGGTGGAGATGGCACAGGAGGAAAGGCGACGATACGAGGAGTCAAGGCGACCACAGAAACCCCAATAAAATAATTTTTTGTGTTTGGGGAGTTTCTCCATACCTCTCTGCAGAGAGGTGCAGTCGACGGAGCCGGGGAGTAAACCAGAGCCAGTCTGGGAGAAGGAGGAGGATTCGGAGAAAATGGAAAGGGGGAGGATTCGTAACAAATGGAAACAGGATGCACCTGAGCTCAGTTTCGAGTTTCATTGCAAAGTGTCTGTGACTACTTATTTAAGTGACTACTTATATAAATAATGTATCTGTTTTTTATTTTTAATACATTTGCAGACATTTCTAAAAACCTGTTTTCGCTTTGTCATTATGGGGTACCATGTGTAGATTGTGGGAAAAATAATTTAATCAATAAGACGTAACAAAATGTACAAAGTCATGGGGTCTGAATACTTTCCGAATGCACTGTTTGTACATTAGAAAAAAAGGTGCTATCTAGAACCAAAAAGAGTTCTTCGGCTGTCCCCATAGGAGAACCCTTTGAAGAACCCCTTTTGGTTTCAGGTAGGACCCTTTCCAAAGAGGGTTCTACAGTATATGGAACCCAAAATAGTTCTACCTGGAACCAAAAAGGTTATCCTATTGGTCTCTCTCTCTCTCCCCTTCTCAGCCATGGAGGAACGTGCTCGTCAGCGAGCGGAGCGCAGGAGGGAGGTGGAGGAGCTGAAGAGAAAGAAGGAGGAGGAGAGGCTGGTGAGAAATGTTTAGGCCAGTGGGGGATATGGAATAGTTTGGTGTTGTTCAGATAGGTCAATAGAGGCTGGGAATTAGAGAGGCTATTGAAGTATACATAAAGTTATTGGGGACAATTAAACTGTTTGCAGGGGAGTGTGTGTGCAGTCCACTGGAGAGTGTCTGGGGAAGTGTGCTAGGAAGCATTACATTCAACTTTCTTCTCTTCTCAGGCCCAGCTGAAAACAGCAGTGAAGGAGAGGCAGAGGGAGGAGGAGGATGAGAAACGTAGAGCAGTGGAAAGGAGGAGGGAGGAGAAGAGACGAGAGAGAGAGGTGACGCAATGTTTACAGTGGAACTGTACTGGGGACAACTTTCAAGTTGAAAGGCGTATTTGAAAAAAAGCTTCCACTTCACTGAGAGTGTATTTAGGACTTTAGATCCTAGATCAGCACTCCTACTCTGTGACGCTTGATACATACGGACCCAGATATTATTTCTTGCCATCACAGAAACACATACTGAACAAAAATATAAATGCAACATCTAAAGGGTTGGTCCCATGTTACATGAGCTGAAATAAAAGGTCCCAAAAAGCTTTTCTCTAAAATGTTGTGCACAAATGTGTTTACATCCCTGTTAGTGAGCATTTCTCCTTTGCCAAGATAATTCATCCACCTAACAGGTGTGGCATATCAAGAAGCTGATTATACAGCATAATCATTACAAATGTGCACCTTGTGCTGGGGACAATAAAAGGCCACTTTAAAATGTTTTGTCCCACAATGCCAGAGATGTCTCAAGTTTTGAGGGAGCGTGCAATTGGCATGCTGACTGCAGGAAGGTCTACCAGAGCTGTTGCCAGATAATTGAATGTTAATTTCTCTACCATAAGCTGCCTCCAACATCGTTTTAGAGAATTTGGCAGTACGGCCTCACAACCACAGACCACGTGTAACCACGCCAGCCCAGGACCTCCACATCCAGCTTCTTCACTTGCGGGATCATATGGTAGCAGCCACCCAGACAGCTGATGAAACTGAGGAGTATTTCTGTCTGTAGTAAAACCCTTTTGTGGGGAAAAACCTCATTCTGATTGGCTGGGCCTGGCTCCCCGATGGGTGGGCCTGGTTTGAGTAGTCATGTGAAATCCAAAGATAAGGGCCTAATGAATTTATTTCAATTGACTGATTTCCTTAAATGAACTCTAACTCACTAAAATCATAGAAATATTTGCATTTGATATTTTTGTTCAGTATATATGCACATAGATGTCATTAACACGTATGCAATACATAATAATAATATAACATTACACTTAAACTCCCTTTTAATAGCTGGTCAACGGCACACATTTGAGCAAATAAACACCGGGTCTACATTTTTTTATTTTGTATTAATTGTTTACGAGGATACCATGAATTGTTTGAGGTTTAATGTTTGATTTGTTATATTAAATAATTTAGCAATGACTTGAGAGAAGAGAGAAAAAAAAAGGAATCCTCAGTTTTTAATCGCCAGTAAGAAACTTGCTAGCCATTGGCTACTAACAGCTGAGAACTGCCAAGCACAAAAACAGTCAACAACTTAGGGAGGACAGGCCCACAGAAATCGTCCAATTGCCCTCTAGTGGTGAAAGTAATATCTGTCAAATGCAGTCAGATGAGAATAATTATTCTGTCAAGGAAAATTACATTTTTTTTCCCGAAACAAAGCCATAAAAGACAAAAGAAATGTGACAGTAACCACATTTCCATCCAGTCTTTATGCAAGTCATAACGTATACATTTAGAATAAAAATCACAACAGCTGTGATGAAACAGGAGATTTCAGTACAATGTTGTAAACAGGAGATTTCAGTACAATGTTGTAAATGCAGACAGAAGACCAGAGTAGGCACATTTGCTATTTAACGTAACAGTTTTTGTGACAACTATCGCTAGAGTTGAAAATGCAATGGAAACACATTGAACATTCCATTTTTATTCCCTTAGATCTGTAGTGATGTTTTGATGGTAGCTGTTCAAAGCATTGATGCAATGGTTGGTCAATGTTATGTGTGATAATGTTGGCCTTACATCACACTGACACAGCTTGATGGTCAGATCTAACTAGACATTTAGAAGCTCTTGAAAAGGTGGTTCCTAGTTCTGATACTAGCAGCTTAATCACAAACATAAAACAGAACCATGTGTACATGAAGCAGCTACACATTAACACAGTAAGTACCTGTGAGTGTGTGTGTGTGTGTGTGTGTGTGTCTGACTGTGTGTGTGTCTGACTGTGTGTCTGACTGTGTGTGTCTGACTGTGTCTGTGTGTGTGTCTGACTGTGTGTGTGTGTGTCTGACTGTGTGTGTCTGACTGTGTGTGTCTGACTGTGTATGTGTGTATGTGTGTGTGTCTGACTGTGTGTGTGTCTGACTGTGTGTGTGTGTGTCTGACTGTGTGTGTGTGTGTCTGACTGACTGACTGTGTGTATTCAGAGGGAGCAGGAGAAACAGTGGAGGTTGGAGCGAGACCAGCAGCTCCAGACCCAGGCCCAGCAACACTACCACAGAACTATTTTACTACGGCGAGGCCTGGAGCCATGGAAACGCCTAGTCGCCCAGAGCCAAGCCAACACTCAGGTAATCACTGGCGCTGTCGGCCTCGACCAATCAACTGGCCCCATGCAGGGTCTGCACAGAGAGACTCAACACACACTCACACACTCTCCCCTAGAGTAACATAGCTCAGGACAGCCAATCAAACACAGCAGACACCATATTGTATTCGCTGATGGGAGTCCATCGTATCCGATGATGACTTCCATTTCAGAGTTAACAGTGAAGTCTTTGGTGGCTGTAGAGTCCAATCTGAGATCCACACACTTTATTGCAGGTGGGGCATGTGCAGTCTATGTTGGTGGGGACAGGCATGGTAGTATGTCTCATTCTGTGTTGGTGGGGACAGGCATGGTAGTATGTCTCAGTCTGTATGTCTCAGTCTGTGTTGGTGGGGACAGGCATGGTAGTATGTCTCATTCTGTGTTGGTGGGGACAGGCATGGTAGTATGTCTCAGTCTGTATGTCTCAGTCTGTGTGTCTCAGTCTGTGTTGGTGGGGACAGGCATGGTAGTATGTCTCAGTCTGTGTGTCTCAGTCTGTGTGTCTCAGTCTGTGTTGGTGGGGACAGGCATGGTAGTAGGTCTCATTCTGTGTTGGTGGGGACAGGCATGGTAGTATGTCTCAGTCTGTATGTCTCAGTCTGTGTTGGTGGGGACAGGCATGGTAGTATGTCTCAGTCTGTGTGTCTCAGTCTGTGTTGGTGGGGACAGGCATGGTAGTATGTCTCAGTCTGTGTGTCTCAGTCTGTGTGTCTCAGTCTGTGTTGGTGGGGACAGGCATGGTAGTATGTCTCAGTCTGTGTTGGTGGGGACAGGCATGGTAGTATGTCTGTCTGTATGTCTCAGTCTGTGTGTCTCAGTCTGTGTTGGTGGGGACAGGCATGGTAGTATGTCTCAGTCTGTATGTCTCAGTCTGTGTTGGTGGGGACAGGCATGGTAGTATATCTCAGTCTGTATGTCTCAGTCTGTGTTGGTGGGGACAGGCATGGTAGTATGTCTCAGTCTGTGTGTCTCAGTCTGTGTGTCTCAGTCTGTGTTGGTGGGGACAGGCATGGTAGTATGTCTCAGTCTGTGTTGGTGGGGACAGGCATGGTAGTATGTCTCAGTCTGTATGTCTCAGTCTGTGTGTCTCAGTCTGTGTTGGTGGGGACAGGCATGGTTGTATGTCTCAGTCTGTGTTGGTGGGGACAGGCATGGTAGTATGTCTCAGTCTGTATGTCTCAGTCTGTGTTGGTGGGGACAGGCATGGTAGTATGTCTCAGTCTGTGTTGGTGGGGACAGGCATGGTAGTATGTCTCAGTCTGTGTTGGTGGGGACAGGCATGGTAGTATGTCTCAGTCTGTGTGTCTCAGTCTGTGTTGGTGGGGACAGGCATGGTAGTATGTCTCAGTCTGTATGTCTGTGTTGGCGGGGGCAGGCATTGCTGTAGGTATCAGTCTGTGTTGGTGGGGACAGGCATGGTAATAGGTCTCAGTCTGTATGTGTGTTGGTGGGGACAGGCATGGCTGTATGTGTGTTGGTGGGGACAGGCATGGCTGTATGTCTCAGTCTGTATGTGTGTTGGTGGGGACAGGCATGGCTGTCCATGGAGACCTCTGAGCTCAGAAGAGGCTCAGTCTCCCTCAGCCTTTCAGCTCAGAAGAGGCTCAGTCTCCCTCAGCCTTTCAGCGAGAGAGTGATGGAACTCGTCCATTTCTGGAGATTTCTCAAGCCGGGTACAGTGCAGATGCCTCTTACTGCAGGTGTTGTGGGGGGGACGTTTTATCAGTGTCATACGGTGATCTGTCCAGCATTCTGCACCCCTCATGGTAGTTGTCAGCAGGACGTCATTAATGCCAGAACGTCTCACTATGATGTAGTCAATCAGGGGCCAGTGTTTGGAGCGTGGGGGCATCCATGATGTTTTATATTTGTTCTTCTGTTGGAACAAGGTGTCAGGGATGATGAGATCGTGCTCGGCACATAGTTAGCAGTGTCATGCCGTTCTTATTGACCTGGCCAACACCATGCCTACCCAGAACTCCATATCCTGTTGTTTTGTCTCATCCTATTATTGAAGTCACCCAGCAGAAAGGTCTTGTCATTCCTGGGGATGCGCTGAAGGGCCTCGTCTGGTGACAGTCCTTTGATGTATTCGCAGCTGCACTCAAATACACTCATGTAAGGGCCTCCCAGGTGGCGCAGTGGTTAAGGGCGCTGTACTGCAGCGCCAGCTGTGCCAGGCTCTGTCTCAACCGGCCGCGACCGGGAGGTCCGTGGGGCGACGCACAATTGGCCTAGCGTCGTCCGGGTTAGGGAGGGCTTGGTCGGTAGGGATATCCTTGTCTCATCGGGCACCAGCAACTCCTGTGGCGGGCCGGGCGCAGTGCACGCTAACCAAGGTTGCCAGGTGCACGGTGTTTCCTCCAACACATTGGTGCGGCTGGCTTCCGGGTTGGATGCGCACTGTTAAGAAGCAGTGCGGCTTGGTTGGGTTGTGTATCGGAGGACGCATAACTTTCAACCTTCGTCTCTCCCGCGATGAGACAAGATAGTAGCTACAAAAAAAATAAAAAATTGGATACCACGAAATTGGGGAGAAAAAGGGGTAAAATTTAAAAATTAAAAATACACTCATGTATTCACAGCTACACTCACTTACACACATGTATTCACAGCTGCATTCAAATACACACATGTATTCACAGCTACTCACTTACACACATGTATTCACAACTCACTTACATACTCATGTATTCGCAGCTACACTCACTTACACACATGTATTCACAGCTACACTCAAATACACACATGTATTCGCAGCTACTCACTTACACACATGTATTCACAGCTCACTTACACACATGTATTCACAGCTACACTCAAATACACACATGTATTCACAGCTACTCACTTACACACATGTATTCACAACTCACTTACATACTCATGTATTCGCAGCTACACTCACTTACACACATGTATTCACAGCTGCATTCAAATACACACATGTATTCACAGCTACTCACTTACACACATGTATTCACAACTCACTTACATACTCATGTATTCGCAGCTACACTCACTTACACACATGTATTCACAGCTACACTCAAATACACACATGTATTCGCAGCTACTCACTTACACACATGTATTCACAGCTCACTTACACACATGTATTCACAGCTACACTCAAATACACACATGTATTCGCAGCTACTCACTTACATACTCATGTATTCGCAGCTACACTCACACACATGTATTCACAGCTACACTCAAATACACACATGTATTCGCAGCTACTCACTTACACACATGTATTCACAGCTCACTTACACACATGTATTCACAGCTACACTCAAATACACACATGTATTCGCAGCTACTCACTTACATACTCATGTATTCGCAGCTACACTCACTTACACACATGTATTCACAGCTACACTCAAATACACACATGTATTCACAGCTACACTCACTTACACACATGTATTCACAGCTACACTCAAATACACACATGTATTCACAGCTACACTCAAATACACACATGTATTCGCAGCTACTCACTTACACACTCATGTATTCGCAGCTACACTGAAATACACACTCATGTATTCACAGCTACACTCAAATACACAAACAGACATAGAAGACTATTTATCTAAACAACTACAGGTTTTAAAGGTGTGATTCAGATACCAACAAACCCTCACATAATTCCAATGGAAATATGGCACACACACACAACATCTTAAACCAAATGCACATACACCCAGACATCACGCTCAGAGCTGGAATTATGTTTACAGTATTCTGTTTATGAGCACCTGCTTGACTACCTGTTTGTTAGAACCAGTAGGTCAAATTGAACTGGCAGAGAGATGGAAAGATGCTAGATGAGAGGGGTACAGGACGAGAGAGGCTAGAGGAGAGGGGTACAGGCAGAGAGAGGCTAGAGGAGAGGGGTACAGGCAGAGAGAGGCTAGAAGAGAGGGGTACAGGAAGAGAGAGGCTAGAAGAGAGGGGTACAGGAAGAGAGAGGCTAGAAGAGAGGGGTACAGGAAGAGTGAGGCTAGAAGAGAGGGGTACAGGAAGAGAGGCTAGAAGAGAGGGGAACAGGAAGAGTGAGACTAGAAGATGGGTACAGGAAGAGAGAGGCTAGAAGAGAGGGGTACAGGAAGAGAGGCTAGAGGAGAGGGGTACAGGAAGAGTGAGGCTAGAGGAGAGGGGTACAGGAAGAGAGAGAGGCTAGAGGAGAGGGGTACAGGAAGAGAGAGAGGCTAGAGGAGAGGGGTACAGGAAGAGAGAGAGGCTAGAGGAGAGGGGTACAGGAAGAGAGAGAGGCTAGAGGAGAGGGGTACGGGAAGAGAGAGGCTAGAGGAGAGGGGTACAGGAAGAGTGAGGCTAGAAGAGAGGGGTACAGGAAGAGAGACTAAAAGAGAGGGGTACAGGAAGAGAGAGGCTAGAGGAGACGGGTACAGGAAGAGTGAGGCTAGAAGAGAGGGGTACAGGAAGAGAGAGGCTAGAAGAGAGGGGTACAGGAAGAGAGAGGCTAGAGGAGAGGGATACAGGAAGAGAGAGGCTAGAGGAGAGGGGTACAGGAAGAGAGAGGCTAGAGGAGAGGGGTACAGGAAGAGAGAGGCTAGAGGAGAGGGGAACAGGAAGAGTGAGGCTAGAGGAGAGGGGTACAGGAAGAGAGAGGCTAGAGGAGAGGGGTACAGGAAGAGAGAGAGGCTAGAGGAGAGGGGTACAGGAAGAGAGAGGCTAGAAGAGAGGGGTACAGGAAGAGAGGGGCTAGAGGAGAGGGGTACAGGAAGAGAGGGGCTAGAGGAGAGGGGTACAGGAAGAGAGGGGGGCTAGAGGAGAGGGGTACAAGGAAGAGAGAGAGGCTAGAGGAGAGGGGTACGGGAAGAGAGAGGCTAGAGGAGAGGGGTACAGGAAGAGTGAGGCTAGAAGAGAGGGGTACAGGAAGAGAGACTAAAAGAGAGGGGTACAGGAAGAGAGAGGCTAGAGGAGAGGGGTCAAGGAAGAGAGAGGCTAGAAGAGAGGGGTACAGGAAGAGAGAGGCTAGAGGAGAGGGATACAGGAAGAGAGAGGCTAGAGGAGAGGGGTACAGGAAGAGAGAGGCTAGAGGAGAGGGGTACAGGAAGAGAGAGGCTAGAGGAGAGGGGTACAGGAAGAGAGAGGCTAGAGGAGAGGGGTACAGGAAGAGAGAGAGGCTAGAGGAGAGGGGTACAGGAAGAGAGAGGCTAGAAGAGAGGGGTACAGGAAGAGAGGGGCTAGAGGAGAGGGGTACAGGAAGATAGGGGCTAGAGGAGAGGGGTACAGGAAGAGAGGGGGGCTAGAGGAGAGGGGTACAAGGAAGAGAGAGAGGCTAGAGGAGAGGGGTACGGGAAGAGAGAGGCTAGAGGAGAGGGGTACAGGAAGAGTGAGGCTAGAAGAGAGGGGTACAGGAAGAGAGACTAAAAGAGAGGGGTACAGGAAGAGAGAGGCTAGAGGAGAGGGGTCAAGGAAGAGAGAGGCTAGAAGAGAGGGGTACAGGAAGAGAGAGGCTAGAGGAGAGGGATACAGGAAGAGAGAGGCTAGAGGAGAGGGGTACAGGAAGAGAGAGGCTAGAGGAGAGGGGTACAGGAAGAGAGAGGCTAGAGGAGAGGGGTACAGGAAGAGAGAGGCTAGAGGAGAGGGGTACAGGAAGAGAGAGAGGCTAGAGGAGAGGGGTACAGGAAGAGAGAGGCTAGAGGAGAGGGGTACAGGAAGAGAGAGAGGCTAGAGGAGAGGGGTACAGGAAGAGAGAGGCTAGAAGAGAGGGGTACAGGAAGAGAGGGGCTAGAGGAGAGGGGTACAGGAAGAGAGGGGCTAGAGGAGAGGGGTACAGGAAGAGAGGGGCTAGAGGAGAGGGGTACAGGAAGAGAGAGGCTAGAAGAGAGGGGTACAGGAAGAGAGGCTAGAAGAGAGGGGTACAGGAAGAGAGGGGCTAGAGGAGAGAGGTACAGGAAGAGAGGGGCTAGAGGAGAGGGGTACGGGAAGAGAGGGGCTAGAGGAGAGGGGTACAGGAAGAGTGAGGCGAGAGGGGTACAGGAAGAGAGAGGCTAGAGGAGAGGGGTACAGGAAGAGAGAGAGGCTAGAGGAGAGGGGTACAGGAAGAGAGAGGCTAGAGGAGAGGGGTACAGGAAGAGAGAGGCTAGAAGAGAGGGGTATAGGAAGAGAGAGAGGCTAGAGGAGAGGGGTACAGGAAGAGAGAGGCTAGAAGAGAGGGGTACAGGAAGAGAGGCTAGAGGAGAGGGGTACAGGAAGAGAGAGGCTAGAAGAGAGGGGTACAGGAAGAGAGGCTAGAGGAGAGGGGTACAGGAAGAGTGAGGCTAGAAGAGGGGTACAGGAAGAGAGAGGCTAGAAGAGAGGGGTACAGGAAGAGAGAGGCTAGAAGAGAGGGGTACAGGAAGAGAGAGAGGCTAGAGGAGAGGGGTACAGGAAGAGTGAGGCTAGAAGAGGGGTACAGGAAGAGTGAAGCTAGAAGAGGGGTACAGGAAGAGAGAGGCTAGAAGAGAGGGGTACAGGAAGAGAGAGGTTAGAAGAGAGGGGTACAGGAAGAGAGTGAGAAGAGGGGTTGGAGGAGAAGAATGATTGATGGGCAAGTGACATTAAGATGGATGGTGTAACATCTCAGCTGTACAGGAGATTGGCGGCACCTTAATTGGGGAGGACAGGCTCATGGTAATGGCTGGAGCGGAATAGGTGGAATGGTATTAAACACATCGTTTACATGTGCTTGATGCCATTCCATTCATTCCCTTCTGGCCATTATTATGAGATGTCCTCCCCTCAGCAGAATCCTGTGCTCAGCAACATGTTCACTTCCAATTTACTGTATACAATCTTGAGCAGCTGAACAGCTCGTTCCATAGTCCATGTTCTATTCTGCTACTGGTTTACCTGGACTCCCAACAACTTACCTCGATTCCCAACAACTCTATTCTCTTTATTTACCAGTGGTCAAAGTCCTATCTTCTTTAAAGACCATGAGTTGGAAATAAATGTCAAATTGTACTGTCAATTTCTCAATATATGTTCACCATGTCTGCCTCAATGGCATGCAGGTTCCTTATCCTTTTGTACCATGCCATTGTTTGTTACCTGTGAATAGGTGTGCATGCATACGCAGTATTCTTTTCATTCCCTTCCAGCTGGCCAGGGCTCATCACAGGCAGTCCCTCCTGAGACGGTGCACGCTGTCCTGGCAGCAGGTAGCAGGCGAGTCCCTGGCTCAGAAATGGGCCTCTGCCGACCAACTGCATCAACACATCCTGCTACGGAGGAGCCTGGGCAACTGGAAAAGGGTGAGTCTATGAACACCACACACACACACACACACACACACACACATCATTTAGCAGACGTGCTTGTCCAGAGCGACTTACAGTGAGTGCATTCATCTTAAGTAGCTAGGTCGGAAAACCACATTTCAGTCATAGTAAGTAAATGTTTCCTCAATAACGTAGCTATCAACAAAGTCAGAACTAGTAAGGGGGAAGAGAGTCAAGTGTGAGTGTTAGTTTACGGAAGTTTCTTGGGTGGGTTTTCAGGGGGGTGCAGTGGGATTATTTAAGATACTCTTTAAGAGGTAGCGTTTCAGATGTTTTCAGAAGATGGGCAGGGATTTATGAAACCGGTTCTACCATTGGGGTGCCAGGAGAGAGAAGAGCTTGGACTGGGCTGAGCAGAGTACTCGGGTTGGGGTGTAGGGTTTGAGCATAGCCTGAAGGTAGGAAGGTGCAGTTCCTCTTGCTGTTCCGCAGGTAAGCACCATGGTCTTGTAGTGGATGCGAGCTTCAACTGGAAGTCAGTGGAGTGTGTGGAGGAGTGGGCTGACATGAGAGAACTTGGGAAGGTTGAACACCAGGTGTGATGCAGCGTTTTGCAGGGGTTTAATGGCACAAGTGGGGAGCCCAGCCAACAGTGAGTTGCAGTAGTCCAGACGAGAGATGACAAGTGCCTGGATTAGGACCTGCACTGCTTCCTGTGTGAGGTAGGGTTGTACTCTACAGATGTTGTAGAGCATGAACCTGCAGGAGCGAGTCACAGCGTTGGTGTTTGCAGAGAACAACAGGGTGTTGTCCAGGGTCAAGCCAAGGTTTTTTGCACTCCGAGAGGGGGACACTGTGGAGTTGTCAACCGTGATGGAGAGGTCTTGGAGCAGGCAGGCCTTCCCCGGGAGGAAGAGCAGCTCCGTTGAGTTTGAGGTGATGATGCCGAGATATCTGCCAGGCACGCAGAGATGCGTGTCAGAAGCAAGGTGGAAAATGAACACACGCCAAATGTGGGTAGAGTTTGTCATTGGTGGGTAAGAATGTCTATTTCACCAGCCATGTTGGTGGGTGGTTACAGAGAATTTGGGAACCGTTTTCTTTCAATCCAAAGCCCACATGTAGAAGTTGGTCCAATTGACCTGAAAGGCTACTAAAGTGTGACTTTTATATTCACACGCTAGGTTGTTCAATGTTAGAGTCTGCGACAACGGTCTGCTGCTAGGAAGACGTCGCAGTCTGAGATTTTTTCATCACAGACAAACAAGTGACCAAGTTACCACGGCAATGGCCCATCCCTTAAAGTGGCAGCTGAACGAACATTTGTCTCACCTAATGATTAAGCAATACCCCATTACTTCTTACTAGTAATACATTTGTTTTAGAAACATTGGCTGGTTGACCAAAAAGTTAATTTTAGTGAAGGAGAAAAGTAGTTGAGTGTCATCCGCATAACATTGATAGGATATATAATGTGAGGATATGACGGAGCCTAGTGACTTGGTGTAGAGAGAAGAGGAGAGGGTCTAGAACCGAGCCCTGGGGGACACCAGTAGTGGGAGTGTGTGGTGCAGACACAGATCCTCTCCACGTCACCTGGTAGGAACGGTCTGCCAGGTAGGATGCAGAGCCTGAGATGCCCAGTTGTGAGAAGGCGGAGAGGAGGATCTGATGGTTCAGAGGGTCAAAGGCAGCGGATAGATCTAGGAGGATGAAAACAGAGGAGAGAAAGTCCGCTTTGGCAGTGCGGATGGCCTCCGTGACACAGAGAAGAGGAGTCTTGGTTGAGAAACCGGTCTTGAAGATCTCCAGAGATGGTCTGGGATGGGGTCGAGCTGGCATTTCGGACGGCCAGACCTCACTAGTCACAGTATTTCATCTGGAGAGAGAGGGGAGAAAGAGGTCGAGGCGTAGGGTAGTTCTGTGTGAGTGGGACCAGTGGACTCAATAGGCTGAGTGAATGATGAGCGGATGTCGTCAACCTTCTTTTCAAAGTGGTCAGCTGCAGAGAGGGAGGGGTGGGGGGGTGGAAGATTAAGGAGAGAGAAGGTAGATAAGAGTTTACTAAGGTTAGAGGCAGAAGCTTTACATTTAGTGATAGAAAGTGGCTTTAGCAGCAGATACAGAAGAAGAGAAGGTAGAGGGGAGGGGTGTTTCCATGAGATCAGTAGGCAAACAGCCTCTAGTATAGATGAGGTCAAGCATATTGCCTGCCTTGTGAGTTTGAGGGGACTGGGAAAGGGTGAGGTCAAAAGAGGCAAGGAGGGGAAAGAAACAGGTGGAAATAAATGAATCGAAGCCAGACAGACATTGGGAGGTTGAAGTCGCCCAATAAGAGCGGTGAGCCCATTGTCAGGAAATGAGCTTATCAAGGTGTCAAGCTCATTGAGGAATTCTCTAAGGGCACCTGATGGGTGATCGAGTAGGTGGACAAGTGAAGAAATGGACAGGTGAGGGAGGGAGAAAAGAGAAAATCTCCACTTAGGACAAATGAGTAGCCCTGTGCCATCACCACGACAACCAGATGGTCTCGGACTATGCGAGAACAAGTAGTCAGATGAAGAGAGAGAAGCTGGAGTAGTAGTATTCTCTGGGATGATCCAGGTCTCTGTCTGGGTCAATAAGGGCAGCATGGACTAAGACGAACACAGCGTTCTTGACCGCAGATAAGCATGTCCAAACCCTGCCGGAGACAAGGAATTCCTCATGGGTTGTGTGCGCAGGGTACACTAAATTAGAAGGGCTGCAGCCAAGGGGTGGGGAGAGTCTGTAAAACCTACAGGGAGAGGAGTGAACAGGCATATTAAAACACACAGTTGACAAAGCTACAAAAGAGCAGAATTAACTATTCTGAAAATAACTAGGTAAGATACTGTTGCAGGAATTAAATTCCTCTGTTTTAATACCCAGTTAAAATCAAACACTCTGTCAATTCATAAGGATTTGTATGACCCTTATTTGTATAAAATGGACAGAAGCACAATCTTAGTCAACCAGCAGCTTTTATTCACAAGAGTACTGCTCATTACACATTTTGCCACAGGTTATAAACTGAAAATGATGTCATTAGTTTCAGTACCAGCCCGTGTCATCTCTGTTCTAGTACAATGGCTGTATGGTTCTCACATGTCTCTCCCTATTAAGATAATATATGACTGAGCCAAGGTCAGCTAGTGTAGATAAGCCTTCTAGCCAGACTGGCTATAAGTTCATTCATGTCTACCATGGTACAGACAGTCATTGTTCTAATTCTTGATTATATTTACACACATTATATTCAGTACTAGGATTAAAAAGAAAATTCATACATATACAGTAACATAATAGTATTCTGATTAGTACATATACAGTAACATAATAGTATTCTGATTAGTACATATACAGTAACATAATAGTATTCTGATTAGTCAGTCCTGATTTGAAATGTATACATAATTAGTCATCATCAAAATTCCCTTAACAGATACTCAAGTAAGAGTAGAGCCTTTCTTTCCTTCCTCGAACAACACCGCAGAACAGTCTTTTTTAATGTAACCTTTATTTAACTAGGCAAGTCCGTTATGAACAAATTCTTATTTACAATGACGGCCTACACCGGCCCAACCCGGACAACGCTGGTCCAATTGTATGCCGCCCTATGGGACTCCCAATCATGGCCGGTTGTGATACAGCCTGGATTGTTTTGGCTGCAGTCTTAGTTTTGGCCATGAGACTGCCACTGACATGACCGCCGCTGACTCGACCACTGCTGACAAACCAGGGCAGACTGAAGAACTAACTGCTGATTGCCTTGCAGAGGAGAAACCTCTCCCCCTCCAATACAGCCACTGATTACCAGAACAACAGTCACAAATTGCCCTGCCCCTTCATCCTGGTTGATGTGTCAACAATCATCTGCTAGTTATGAGCAGTGAGCAGTTCACACACCAAGTAGGCTACTGGGGAGAGGCAGCACCCAAAGTAGATGGCCCTAGCTAGCTAGACAGTACTAGACAACAGATGAAGACAAAAATGACACCTATCCCTCCTGGAGATATCAGGCGTTCTCTAGCGATACATAGAAGCACACTAACTCTCACACAAATAGAGACTGAGGCAAACAAATGGCCACTCTGTAATTTTTCCAACATAAATACATTATAAAACTGATCTCAGTGTAATAGTGACGCGGTGGGCAGTCTTTGGTATATCAGTCCCTATTGATATGGACATTCCTGTGTACTGTATCCAGACCTGACCCGTTATCCAGACCTGACCCGTTATCCAGACCTGACCCGTTATCCAGACCTGACCCCTTATCCAGACCTGACCCCTTATCCAGACCTGACCCGTTATCCAGACCTGACCCCTTATCCAGACCTGACCCCTTATTCACCCCTGACCCGTTATCCAGACCTGACCCCTTATCCAGACCTGACCCCTTATCCAGACCTGACCCCTTATCCAGACCTGACCCCTTATCCAGACCTGACCCCTTATTCACCCCTGACCCGTTATCCAGACCTGACCCCTTATCCAGACCTGACCCCTTATCCAGACCTGACCCCTTATCCAGACCTGACCCCTTATCCAGACCTGACCCCTTATCTACCCCTGACCCATTATCCACCCCTGACCCGTTATCCAGACCTGACCCCTTATCTACCCCTGACCCGTTATCCACCCCTGACCCTTATCCACCCCTGACCCGTTATCCACCCCTGACCCATTATTCACCCCTGACCCCTTATCCAGACCTGACCCCTTATCCACCCCTGACCCGTTATCCACGCCTGACCCCTTATCCACCCGTTATCCAGACCTGACCCCTTATCCACCCCTGACCCACCCCTGACCCGTTATTCACCCCTGACCCCTTATCCAGACCTGACCCCTTATCCACCCCTGACCCCTTATCCAGACCTGACCCGTTATCCACCCCTGACCCCTTATCCACCCCTGACCCCTTATCCACCCCTGACCCGTTATCTACCCCTGACCCGTTATCCACCCCTGACCCGTTCTGTTTTACATGTTCTGGCTCAGCTGAAGGATCACTGCATGGTTCTGGAGGGGCGGGCCGAGCGGTTCTGGCGCACGCATACTCTGAAGAGGGCTCTGATTGGACTGCTAGATCACGTGACCCAGGAGAGGATGGCAGATTGGGATCGGGAGCAGCAGGCTCAGGAACACAGTACCAGGTGGGTGTGTTTACATGGGCCTTTACTGCCTGTACCAATAATACCTGTCCTAGAAACATGACACCTGTCCTAGAAACATGATCTTGCTGTGTAAGATGCAGACATGCTCCATATGTAGGACCTGACTGTATGACTGTATAATCGCTTGGTGTAAGGGATTTCTAAGTTGTTCTGTTTGCTTCTGTCTGTCTGTCTGTCTGTCTGTCTGTCTGTCTGTCTGTCTGTCTGTCTGTCTGTCTGTCTGTCTGTCTCTCGCTCTCCGTCCTTGTCCCAGGCGGGTGGTGCGGAGCTGTTTCCAAGCCTGGAGACGGTATCCGGGGTGGCTGCGTGAGGAGAGAGGGAGGGAGACCAGGAGGGAGCAGCTGAGACGCCGAGTGGCAGAGGTCCTCCCTGACTTCTGCTCTTCTCCTCTGGACTGTACCTGGGAACAAGGCCCTCTGTGACCCACAGAACACACACATGTACAGTAGACATACGTACAGTACACTCAGACAGACAGGCAGGCAGGCAGAGAATACTGGCATAGAGGATAAATCAGTGGATAGGACCCAAAGCAGATGATTAAGTTGCTGCTGTAACAAGCACACACATACCAGCTGTTGGTCTACCTTCATTACCTGAGAAAGGTGGATACAACTTTTAATGAAGACAGTTTGGAAACTTTTGTAACAGCAATGACTCATTTAAAATTGCAGTTAAAATTCAGGTTATTTAATATTTTTGAAGTCACAGTTTGATGCAGTTTGACAAGAGCTTGAAGCCATACAAAATAAAAAGCATTATGTTATTCATATCACCATAAACGATTCTCACTGTGGGTAGTCTGTCGAAGTTGTTCTCCCACAACTCTGTGCTTTTGTTGTTTTATTCTCTTAAGTCCTGTGTAGCTCAGTTGGTAGAGCATGGTGCTTTCAGCTGAGCCAGAACATGGAAAAGGTCTTTGGGCCAGTAACTTAAAGGTTGCTGGTTTGAATCCCTGTGCTGACTAGGTGAAAAATCCATGTTCCCTTGAGTAAGGCACTTTATCCTAATTGCTTCTGTAAGCAAATGACTAAAATGTAAATGTGATGTTTAATGCAACAACACTTCATCTACAGAGATGTATCAACACGATGCGGTTTGATAAATACCCATAACCTGTTTTCTTCTGAAGCTCACAGCAACTGTTGCACATAAAAATAAGATATAGTGACAACAGCTGTTCCTTTCTTGAGGAGTGTTAATCAGTGTTGAAAGGAACATCTAGGGCTTCGTTTTATTTTGGTCATGTGGTTTGGTCACCTCTCCCATCAAAGGCACTTCAACTGAGGAAGGAGAGAGCGAGAGAATGGTAGAAGGACCCTGGAAAGAGATTGCGCGAGGAAAATGAAGAGAGAGAGGAAGCGTGAGACAGATCGATAGAGATGGATGAAAGGTGCACGGAGCAATTGCAGCACTAGAATGGGAGAAAAGGTCAGGGAGAGAGAGAGAGGGGTAGAGATGGTGAGATTTGATTGAGGCTGTCAGTCAGTAAAGTTAACAGAAGTGGTTGTGTGTTATTGTAGCCTATGGTTCAGCTCAGGGACGGTATTGTGGGGGGCGCTACTTCACAACAGAACCGATCACTGTGACACCTTAACAAAGACTTGTGATTTCAGACTGGCTCGGCCTCCCTCCCAGTCCCAGACAGAATAGGGAAGGAGAGGACAGAAGGACCGACTGGGGAGAACAGAAAGACATAATAGATAGGGAGGGGACATACAGACAGACAAGGTAGAAGACTGATTAACAGGAGAGAGGGAGATGTCTTTACAGTCTGAGGTGTGGAGATATGCTGCCATCTGGTGGTGAAAGATAATACAGCAGCCACATCCTCCAACTCTTGTCCATATTTATTTTCATTTATTTAACCAAGCAAGTCAGTTAAGAACAAATTCTTATTTACAACAGTGGGACAATTGTGCGCCGCCCTATGGGACTCTCGATCATGGCCGGTTGTGATACAGCCCGGGATCGAACCAGGGTCTGTAGTGACGCCTCTATATCACAGAGTAGGGTGAAGTTGCCTCCCCCCCAGACTGATCTACGGTCAGTTTTATGTACTTCCCCCTAACGGTTAAAGTCAGATTGTATGAGGGTAAAAGATGACTCTAGATCTGTAGGCAACTTCTACCTGGATCGTCCAATTGATCAATGACTTCTAACATGCTGACCACACCGCTCGCGTCGCAAAATCAATGTACACATACATGTTATTCAATCATCGCACCCACAATGCTCACGAGCGTACGCGTAGCCAGGCGCTAAAATAGAACTTGGTTCCATTGGTTTTTAGGAGCATATACCCACTGGGTGATTGAAAGATGAACTGAGATTCAGCGGTAGTGGTAACGCACCTTGAAGTTGTTTGCCAACCACCATATAAAGTCCAGAGTTGAAAACTGGAGGAGCGATTACTTGATATTTCAACCTCCGTGTCCTGATCGCATCTGGTGTGGGTGGACAAAATCAACATGCGCACGAGCGGTCTGGTCAGCATGTAACGATGCCATTATGCTGTTGAGCAGCTCAGCTACACCAGAGGAGAGTTCAACAGAGCTTCTGTTTGCGGTGAACATGTTGCCAGAGTAACAATTTGAGTTGAATAAATATTCCAAAATGTTACAGTGAAACTTTTTGTAATGATTTTCTGTGGCTTTTTAGCGACAGTATTCAAACTGAAAATGACTTAGCCACTCCTACTAAATATAGTAGAAAGTCTACATGGCCACTTGATTTTGTAGCGGCAGTTAAGACCTGAAACCGATACTTACGTTCACCGCACACTACCTTCTGACTGTTAGCTAACGTTAGCGAATGGTCGTGGCTAACACAAAACAAATGGAATATGTTAGCTAACATTAGCCAATGTTCGCAAACTATTTTCCTTGTTGAACGCACCCCAGGTCAGTGAGGCTGGGCCAGGGGGTGTCCGGGCCTTCTCCAATGGTCAGCTACACAAGGTCAGTGAGGCTGGGCCAGGGGGTGTCCGGGCCTTCTCCAATGGTCAGCTACACCAGGTCAGTGAGGCTGGGCCAGGGGGTGTCCGGGCCTTCTCCAATGGTCAGCTACACAAGGTCAGTGAGGCTGGGCCAGGGGGTGTCCGGGCCTTCTCCCATGGTCAGGAACTCTGCCCAGTTGCCACGGAAACCATGTGAGTAGACTCCTGTGTCAACGACAAGGCCCCAGTAGAGACTGTGGGCAGTCTTGTCTCGGAGAGCGGTGCGCGCCTCTCGCTCCGTCACATTGTAGCTGACATTGATGAGCTGCAGGACCAGCAGGTGTAGTAGTCCACTAGTCACTATGCAGCTATACCACGCACAGGTGAAACACAGCGCTGAGCTGGAACACACACACACACACACACACACACTGAATAGAGGACATGACTCATACATTCCTGAAAACCATCTCTAGCCCCTAGCCCAAACCCTCTATTTTTAGAAACCAGATGTGTTAACAATGAGCTAAGAGGAGCTTTAATACACAGATTCCACCTATCTGGTTTCTACAGATCTACAAAACACCCATGGAGGGGGGAAGGGGCTATACATATACAGATCTACAAAACACCCATGGAGGAGGGAAGGGGTTATACATATACAGATCTACAAAACACCCATGGAGGAGGGAAGGGGCTATACATATACAGATCTACAAAACACCCATGGAGGAGGGAAGGGGCTATACATATACAGATCTACAAAACACCCATGGAGGAGGGAAGGGGCTATACATATACAGATCTACAAAACACCCATGGAGGAGGGAAGGGGCTATACATATACAGATCTACAAAACACCCATGGAGGAGGGAAGGGGCTATACATATACAGATCTACAAAACAACCATGGAGGAGGGGAGGGGCTATACATATACAGATCTACAAAACACCCATGGGGAGGGAAGGGGCTATACATATACAGATCTACAAAACACCCATGGAGGAGGGAAGGGGCTATACATATACAGATCTACAAAACACCCATGGAGGAGGGAAGGGGCTATACATATACAGATCTACAAAACACCCATGGAGGAGGGAAGGGGCTATACATATACAGATCTACAAAACACCCATGGAGGAGGGAAGGGGCTATACATATACAGATCTACAAAACACCCATGGAGGAGGGAAGGGGCTATACATATACAGATCTACAAAACACCCATGGAGGAGGGAAGGGGCTATACATATACAGATCTACAAAACAACCATGGAGGAGGGAAGGGGCTATACATATACAGATCTACAAAACACCCATGGAGGAGGGAAGGGGCTATACATATACAGATCTACAAAACACCCATGGAGGAGGGAAGGGGCTATACATATACAGATCTACAAAACACCCATGGAGGAGGGAAGGGGCTATACATATACAGATCTACAAAACACCCATGGAGGAGGGAAGGGGCTATACATATACAGATCTACAAAACACCCATGGAGGAGGGAAGGGGCTATACATATACAGATCTACAAAACACCCATGGAGGAGGGAAGGGGCTATACATATACAGATCTACAAAACACCCATGGAGGAGGGAAGGGGCTATACATATACAGATCTACAAAACACCCATGGAGGAGGGAAGGGGCTATACATATACAAATCTGAGCAACATAACATTTATTACAGTGCTGAGTGGGAGACAAAATGGCTGTTACACTACACACAACAACAACACAAGCATTATCAGCAAACACACACTAACACACATTTACCCTTACACAACAAAGCCATGCTGAGCCACAGTAACTGCTCTGTAAATCTGGGTCAGTAGGAGGGCAGGTAGGGGAAAATATAATGATGAAGTCTCTTATAGAAACTTCAAATCAACCTACATTTCCCCTGTAAATATCCAATTATTCCAAAACATCACAGCTTTAAGTGTCCCAGACAAAAGAAAATACTGCTTTGATGCAAATAAAAAACACTTGTTCCCTTAGAGTTACCAGGATTGGAATTACGAACAGGGGTTTGTTCGTTATGTTCGACTGTGGTGAATGAGCCTACAGCAGCCAAGGTGATAATGGCTGGGGTCATTTTTGCTTGTGTTTCCTGTTCTCCAAATAGCATTTTAAAATGTTTAAATTGTAAAGAAATGCAGTAAATGAGCTTCAACTTTCAAACCGCTCCCCGACCTCACTAAAACCGTGGTTACGTCCCTGGTGCCAGTGGGTATTTTAGGACACTATTGATCTACACCACCTCATTTTACAGGCTCCTTTTAGCCTCTAATGCCTAACATGCTGACTACACCACTCGCGTCTCATGCTTTGCAGAATAAATGTACACGTACATGGTATTCAATCATTGCACCCACACTGTTTGCGCGAGTTAACGAGCGTCCACGTAGCCAGGCGCTAAAATAGAACTTGGTTCTATTTGTGATGCTTGACGCGCTGCAAGTTCCGCCTCTCCCATCTCCTCATTGGTTTTTAGGAGCATATGCCCACGTGTGTGATTGAAAGATGAACTGAGGTCCACACTCCAGTCGGTTGTGGTAATGCACCTAACATTGGTTGCCAACCGCCATATAAAGTCCAAAGAAGAAGCCTGAAGGAGATATTACTCAAAACAAACTTTTACCCTTTTATCTGTGGATTAATTGTCGGAGTAGAGGACCTTGTGCATTTCAGGTAAAATAGCCACCCAATGTTAATAGACCAGGACAAATGAGCTAGCAACAGCAAGCTAGCTGGTTAAATTGCCATAAATATTTAATGCTTTTTGACAAGTCCCCGAATTAATATAATTGGTTCAGTTTGTTATGATATTTCAACCTGCGTGTCCTGATCGCATCTGGTGTGGGTGGACAAAATCGACATGCACGCGTGTGGTCTGGTCAGCATGTAATAGCGTGTGTGTGTGCATTATGTATGGTGTGTGTTACCTGTGCTGGTTGTAGACGCCAGGGCAGTAGACCAGAGCGGTGACAAGGTTCTGTTGAGGACACACGCTGCGCAGCACCAGACTGATCCCATACAGAGAGGTCAACAGGAAGAGGAGGAGTGTCAACAGGAAGCTGCGGTGATTGGACTGGCCCACACAGCTGTTTATCCTACCACAGTGTTGACATGACACACACACAGACACAGACAGCCAATACACTGTACTAAGATCATTGGGTTACACCACACACAGTACAGCGCTGACTAATTTGGATGAGAGCACCTGCTGCTAAATGAATATAATGTACAGTTGAAGTTGGAAGTTAACATACACTTAGGTTGGTGTCATTAAAACTCATTTTTCAACCACTCCACAAATTTCTTGTTAACAAACTATAGTTTTGGCAAGTCGGTTAGGACATCTACTTTGTGCATGACAAGTCATTTTTCCAACATTTGTTTACATGCAGATTATTTCACCTATAATTCACAGTATCACAATTCCAGTGGGTCAGAAGTTTACATACACTAAGTTGACTGTGCCTTTAAACAGCTTAGAAAATTCCAGAAATGTATGTAATGGCTTTAGAAGCTTCTGATAGGCTAATTGACATAATTTGAGTCAATTGGAGGTGTACCTGTATTTCAAGGCCTACCTTCAAACTCAGTGCCTCTTTGCTTGACATCATGGGAAAATCAAAAGAAATCAGCCAAGACTTCAGAAAAACAATTGTAGACTTCCACAAGTCTGGTTCATCCTTGGGAGCAATTTCCAAACACCTGAAGGTACCACGTTCATCTGTACAAACAATAGTATCCAAGTATAAACACCATGGGACCATACAGCCATCATACCACTCAGGAAGGAGACTCGTTCTGTCTCCTAGAGATGAACGTACTTTGGTGCAAAAAGTGCAAATCAATCCCAGAACAACAGTAAAGGACCCCGTGAAGATGCTGGAGGAAACAGGTACAAAAGTATCTATATCTACAGTAAAACGAGTCCTATATCGACATAACCTGAAAGGCCGCTTCAGCAAGGAAGAAGCCACTGCTCCAAAATAGCCATAGAAAAAGCCAGATTACGGTTTGCAACTGCACATAGGGACAAAGATCGTACTTTTTGGAGAAATGTCCTTTGGTCTGATGAAACAAAAATAGAACTGTTTGGCCATAATGACCATTGTCATGTTTGGAGGAAAAAGGGGGAGGCTTGCAAGCCGAAGAACACCATCCCCACCGTGAAGCACAGGGGTGGCAGCATCATGTTGTGGGGGTGCTTTGCTGCAGGAGGGACTGGTGCACTTCACAAAATAGATGGCATCATGAGGCAGGAAAATTATGTGGCTATATCGAAGCAACATCTCAAGACATTGAGTTGACATTGAGGCTTGGTCGCAAATGGGTCTTCCAAATGGACAATGACCTCAAGCATACTTCCGAAGTTGTGGTAAAATGGCTTAAGGACAACAAAGTCAAGGATTTGGAGTGGCCATCACAAAGCCCTGACCTTAATCCTATAGAAAATGTGTGGGCAGAACTGAAAAAGCATGTGTGATCATGGAGGCCTACAAACCTGACGCAGTTACACCAGCTCTGTCAGGTGGAATGTGCCAAAATTCACCCAACTTATTGTGGGAAGCTTGTGGAAGGCTACCCAAAACATTTGACCCAAGTTGAACAATTTAAAAGGCAATGCTACCAAATACTAATTGAGTGCGTGAACCTCTGACCCACTGGGAATGTGATGAAAGAAATACAAGTTTATTCTATTATTCTGATATTTCACATTCTTAAAATAAAGTGGTGATCTTAACTGACCTAAAACAGGAAATTTTTACTAGGATTAAATTTCAGGAATTGCGAAAAACAGTTTAAATGTATTTGGCTAAGGTGTATGTAAACTTCTGACTTCAACTGTAAGATGTACTTAGAACCCGTGATTCCACCAAACACACACACATACACGTCTAAAGGGTTTGAAGGTTATTGTTTTTGCACGATTGTGTGTGTGTTACAGATCAGTGAGTTTCTCACACACAGGCCTATGGCTGATGACAGAGACAAGAGAATGTCACTGATAATTGCTGAGACATTGCTTCTTAGGTCTGGCATGACACTGCGGAGACATTGCTTTGACGTGGCTGTGTAATAATTGACAGATGAGCCTCCTGTGTGTCCAGGCAGACAGGGGTGTTTTAATGGGACCCACCAGACACAGTGGTGGTCCAGCCTCAGGACACAGATGTCACAGATCCTGCAGTGTCCCGCCCTGGGGGGCCGCAAAACCCTGCACACAGAGCACCAGTTCCTGCTCTGCTCACTATTCATCTGCTCCACCCCCTGGCCCTGCTGCTCCGACCCACTACCCCGATTGGCAAGCATTACTTCCTGCCCGACCCCATTGTGGCCGGGGTCTCTGTCCGGTGGAGGGCTGTGATAGGTCACTGTGCTGTGGACGTAAGCCGGGTGTGGCCATACGTAGCGAGGTTCTCTCTTGGTGTGGACAAGGGCGGCCAGAGTCAGGGCCACCCCCAAGGTCACTGTGCCCAACTGGGTCAGCTCTACACCCCCCCTGGGGAAGATCTCGGTGAGGAAGAGGTAGTACATGTAGCCCAGGGAGAACAGGGCCAGGCTGAGAAAGAACAGGGTCCGGCCCTTCTTGCGGTGGGTGACATAGTAGTACCATAGAACCAGGACCGGTAGAGCAGTCAGAACAACTATACCCAACAGGAAGTGAAGGGCTGCGACGTGTAGGAGGACAGGAAGTAGGAGCAGCGGGGGGAGCACCGATAGGTCGACACGCCGGGCTCCACCCCAGAACCAGGGAACACGGAGGCGGTCGGTCATCACAGTAACCAGATGGGACAGTGAGTTGGCCTTCTGGGGCTCTTTTTTCAACCATCTGAGGGAGAGAAGCAGACATTCACTTTCTGATGTGATACCAAACTGGATGAAGAACCATTAGCTAAGAGTGTGAAGGTAACTGGCCGTAGATGGGTAAGCCACTCTCTCACCTGTCACAGGCATCGTCCAGGTCCTCACAGTCACAGCAGCAGGCTGCCACATGGCTCCGCTCCCCCTGACGGTCCACATACTCACAGCAGCACAGAGGCTCATCCTGCTCCAACGCCTTATTGGCTCGCTTCTTCATGACGGACAGCCAGGGAGCCTGGAAAGTGATCAGTCTCCTGTGGTGAACGAGCCAACAGGAAGGGATGGAGATGAGTGGTGTGTGCGTGTCCTATTCTCATGGCGGTGCAGATAGATAAATGTGTGGCAGGGACTGGTTAATCATTTTTAGATTGGTAGTTAGTCTAGCCAGCTATCTAAACTTGTAGTAATCATGGCTGAATACTGACAAATAATTGTGACTCCTATATCGGTCCACTAATACAGAACCAGTAAAGGCCCAGTGCAGTTTTTCATGGGGCAGCACCCCTATTTCCCGCGGCTCTGTTGTCCAATGAACCATTAGTATACATCTCTGAGAAGTCTAGCAAATGGGGGAGGCGAGAGGTACATCAATTTGATCATGTGGGCAGATGTCATTCTTTGTTGTGTATAATTATTTATCTCTATTGTACCATTTTGTAAACTCTAGATACTGTAACAGTATGAATCTTATCTGGGGGCTTCCGTATTAGCTCTGTGGCATTGGCTGTCATTAAAAATCCGAACCGGAGTCGGGAGTGATTTATTTCTCGGTGGTCTCCAATGCGCTATTACGCAGAGGTCACTGCTACCGATATGGGCTCTCAGCGGGGCGACAGACTGGTGTTTCTGCCAGCCAGTCCGTGAAGGCTTGTGCGTATCAAATGTCACATCCGCTGTGGCCAAGAGAACGGCCAGTGGAGTAAATGCCTTTCCTTCCTCAATTGTTAAAAAGTTCCTAGAAAATGAAGCCCATGTTTTTTCCCCCCTCAGTTAACCCATGGAATAGTGAATGCATATAGACTTAGCTTTTTTCGACTCCCCGATCGAATGTAGCCTATCTGAATGCTGTAGCAGACGATTGTCTGCCTTAACCCTAAAGCCCTGGATAAAATGTCACCGTCTTGAAAGTTGATACGAAGTATCGTTACATGCGTCAAGATTAGCGGTTACCAGTTGACTCTATACTTAATAACCCTATCGTTAACTACAAACATGTCACGTGGAATGGGAAATAGCATAACCTACCAGTATTCGTGTAGTTTGCTGAAAACGAATCATATGTGCTACTTCCTTACAAAAACTGTAGGCTGGGCTACATTAGAAACTGCTTACTGAACTGTCGCGGAAATGACAGACTGGCCAGTGGCCACAGACAACGGTGTTCGCAACTACACGTCTAAACATGTTCAACTGAATGTAGCCTAGATATGCAATTGATTTAGGCTACCTGCCCAACAGTGTTGTCAATCCAACAAGGTACAGTATTTGTCGTCTCCCTTACGGCATAAAAGTAATTCCATAGCCTATCCCAGACCGCGCGACACTATTGTGCCACGGAAAGCACCGGAACCCTATAGTCGCTCCATTTAACCCTTTCAAAAGGCTGCTCATCTCCGATGGTATGTTTTGTATTAAAAGTGAGGTCTTCAAATATACCTCCTCCTCCGTCGCTGGTGTAATCTTATCAGGCAAGCCTGCCTCTCCTGTTTACAGAGTGGCAGGGCAAGTGTCTTTCTCCCTCAGACTTCTGACGTCAATACAGGGAGTAACCCTTTCCTTTCCGTAGGTTAACTTTTGCCAATGCGCATCAAGACAAGGTAGTCCTATTGTCTATCAACAATCCCATGTTCAATGAAATAAGCAAACATTAAGCCTATTATAGGCTAACTTGCAAGCTATTTGGGTCCAACGTCAAGGTGTTTCTTCAAAGGTCAAAGATAAGTGTTTGGCTAAATGTAACCTATCAACTGGAGAGCTAAGGCCGCTGTAAATTAAAGCACTTGTCTCTTCTAACAAAGTTGATTTCAACAGCCACAATAATGATGCCTATTCATTTGAAAGACAGTGGGTGTTCTTACACATTAAAGGTAGACTTAGCAAATGACATTGCCTCTAGCAGCACCCCAGATATTGACATGCAAGATTTCACTCACACACCATATCTGCGCAAGTGCACGTTTCACGCTTTTAGCCAAAACAGCAGAGAACAGACACCATGCGGTCTACTTCATCTCTCGGAGACTACCTTTAAGGACTTCGCTCAACTACAGTTACGGAATATGCAGCATCAGACTTCTGGAGCTGGTACAAATACTTCACGGACAATCGAAACACGGGGGAGGGGTGTATCTGTGCATGGTCCCAAACCTGGTCCCACGAGACCAATACTAACGAACCACCCACCTTCAGACTGCCAGCACAAATGCATGGGTGGTATTTCAACAAAGTGAAGTAACCACTAACGCACTCTCACATGTGGTTAGTAAATCCTGTTATGTACCCTCCCCAGAGAATTAGGATCAAGGTATAAAGATCCTGATTGTAGTCAGTGCTTTTAGCATGCCGTACCCCCACCTCACATTAACAATAATATGTGGAGAAATATGGTTTCTTTATTCAAAGCATCAAATCTGTCTTACAAATGTGCAAAATAGCCAACGTAATTCAACTTCATATATGGATAGTGTGGAAAACAAATAGTGTGTACCCTTAAACTAGTCACATCCCATAGTTTACACTAATGCAATGTAAACATCAAACAAAACTATGGAAGATTCCTGTGCAATTATAGAACAAGGATGGGTTTGACATACAATATAACATTTTACCGCCACACACGAGTGGCATTTGTTTGAGAAAATGTAAAATGGTGATTAACAATTTTTAAAAAAAACAAAGCTAACAAGGCACTAGTGTGGATTCAACTCAGAATCCGCTGCTCAAATTCTTATAGTGGGTGTACAGATATGCAGTGCAGTGTTTGAGTGACGTGGCTTCCTGAATGGGTTTGTTTTACCATCATGTGGAATGAATATGAATTACAGAACATTCACTAACCCTCTTAATTTAGCTTATTGTATATGGAACGGTCATCAGGACTTTAACGTAATTAACAAAATGCAATCAGTATTATTATTTGCATATTTTAGCTCCAACCAATTAGTCCTGAGAAAGTTCACCTGGGCGTGTGTTCAGTGGGGTGCAACATTACAGAAGGTTCAGATAGAACTATATTATGTAGAACAAACATGCTTCTCCATCATGTAGAATAAGGATTCATGACAGCTTTATAGAAGGCATTTCTATCTGCAGTGTTCAGAACATTGCACCCTTCTAAATACAACACTGATCTTGAGCTCTGCTGTATATTTACAAACCAGCTGCAAAACCACCCAAAGATAATTTTCTCTTTTTAAATGCGTCATCTGTCAATCCAAAACAGCATAATTATTCACATTTACACGAGCAGAAACCCACAGCCATTCAAATATTATTAATAAATTACATTCAAAGTATTTTCTAATTGAAAAAAAATGTATTCTAAATAAATCTAAAAACATAAAAAGTACACAAGGCACTTGTGCAAAAAGTAAAAATCTTACATTGGGATTTATTTCTATAACATCATTGGCTCATCTGCTGTGATGAGCTTGGCAATGGAAGGGGTACGCAGTGAGGCATGCTGGGACTGCATGGAATATACAGTAGTCCAGAAGAACTTCAACTTAATCACTGTAACCCCAGAACATTAAGGAAGAATAAAGTACTCCCTAACCCAACAGACAATAGAACCTCACATAAACCCAAGTCCAACAGTCGCCTCCCAGTGTTGGTGATGTTTGGGAACCATTCTCTTCCGCCACAGCGCAGGACCAACAGTTGAACTTTAAAAATACATTCATCCACCTAGTAACACACTATCAATGGCCCTGGGACTTGTACCGTTGTTGCTCTTAGTAACAAGTAGTCGGTGTGTGGGTATTCCCTATAGCAACACCCCTACTTGGGAGAGTGAGTCCTCTGAGGCGCATCCCCGTAGCCTTTACGACCCCAGGGTTCATAGGGCGTAGTGAAATCACGACGGCGTCACTGAGGCGTTGCTGTCCTATTGGTTACAAAGTTCTGCTGAAGCACCAATAGAGAGCAGCGGAGCTGTAGAGAAAATAGGAAGAAAACGGTCAATGACCGTCCAGATACACCTGCAGGGGTCATCTGGGAGGCTGTGACACTGACACACCAACACAGCTGGTCATCTGACTCACCTGCTCCAGTAGGTTGATGGAGTCCTGTAGAACAGCTTTCAGCAGCAGAGTCTCCTCTCTGGTCCTGTGTGGAGGGGCCGGTCCGGGACTAAAGTCTGGGGCAAAACTGAGGAGACGGACAAAGACAACAGGAGAGAGAATTCCTCAACATAGCTCACACCAACCCAATCGTCAGAGCAGTGATTACGCCAAGGAATGGAGAAGGAAAGGATGCTTCCAAATCAGGTAAACTAAGGGGATGTGGCTGACCAAAACAATATTTAATTTGTTCAAATTAGATTAGGGTTAGAGGTTTGCTTAAGGTTAGGTTATAGATTTTGGCTAGTCGGGCTGTCAATTTTTTTATTTTTTTTATTTCACCTTTATTTATCCAGGTAGGCTAGTTGAGAACAAGTTCTCATTTACAACTGCGACCTGGCCAAGATAAAGCATAGCAGTGTGAACAGACAACACAGAGTTACAGATGGAGTAAACAATAAACAAGTCAATAACACAGTAGAAAAAAAGAAAAAAAGAGTCTATATACATTGTGTGCAAAAGGCATGAGGAGGCGAATAATTACAATTTAGCAGATTAACACTGGAGTGATAAATGATCAGATGGTCATGTGCAGGTCATGTGGGATGTTGGTCAGAGATGTCCCTTCAGTCTCTCCCACCTAAGTCTTGGAACAAGGCCTCAGCCACCCAGAGAGAAGTACTCGTATGCTTTCACTCAGTGTGCAGCAGCCTACCTGCTCTCGGCCCTCTCCCGGAGGCGGTTCTTGGTGCTCAGGTACATGCGTGTGACCACGTCCTCCATGGCCCACAGCTTAAAGAACAGCCCCAGGTTCAGTACTGTTAGGATCAGCATACTGGGAAGAGCAAGAGAGAGGAGGCAGTAAGGTTTCTGATTATTTGAGTTCAACAAACACCTGGCTAATATACTGCAAATACACACATGCCTAAGTACTGTTTGAGCTCATGGAGCAGAATGTACTCAGACAATAGAAAGGTTGCATGCTGATTTATGCTTTGAGTGTTGACTTACATGATGCTCATCCCAGCTACGATGGTAGAGACGTTCCACTGTGGACCCTTCATATCCATGGGATCTGACACACAACCGGAGACAGGAAGTCATTACAGGAGACACAGCTTGAATGGAAGACGGATGACTGTGCATTTTATAGGTGATCAAGTCATGTGCTTGATTACTGATTGTTTGTATTGTATATGTAATGTTATTCATGTGTGCAGAAGATGGTTGTCCAGGGCTAAATAACAGAAGAACATGTACCCGTGTTGCCCTCTCTGTGAGGATCTAGGTCAGGCCTGTACTGGTTGCTGGGGTTCAGGTGCTCCTGTAGTGTCCGACTGAATGTCCTCCTCCGCCGGTGACGCAGCCCGCCAATTGTCTTACCGTGGTCTCCGCCTCCCTGGTTCAGCTCCGCCTCCTCTTCCATCAGCTCCGATTCTGTGATGACATAGGGTGAAAGGAAAAGTCAGGTTAAATGCCTTGGAAAAAGGGGGTGGATAAATGACTAGCAGAGGTGGTAAGGGTTATGTAGAGAGGACTGCCGTGCAATCTGTGGGTGGGGGGGTTCTAATTGACTTCTCATGAGGCGAGTTGGACTGTCAGTGCAGGGCTTTGATTCAGATCTACTCTGACGAGACTGGAGCGGGTGACGAAGACGGGTCGTTATACAGTATAGGAGAGGGGGCGAGGGGTCGTCACACACACTATAGGAGAGGGGTCGTCACACACACTATAGGAGAGGGGTCGTCACACACACTATAGGAGAGGGGTCGTCACGTCACACAGTATAGGAGAGCGGGGGACGGGTCGTCACACAGTATAGGAGAGCGGGGGACGGGTCGTTATACAGTATAGGAGAGGGGGTGACGGGTCGTTATACACTATAGGAGAGGGGGTGACGGGTCGTTATACAGTATAGGAGAGGGGGTGACGGGTCGTTATACACTATAGGAGAGGGGGTGACGGGTCGTTATACAGTATAGGAGAGTGGGTGACGGGTCGTTATACAGTATAGGAGAGTGGGTGACGGGTCGTTATACAGTATAGGAGAGGGGGTGACGGGTCGTTATACAGTATAGGAGAGGGGGTGACGGGTCGTTATACAGTATGGTAGAGTGGGTGACGGGTCGTTATACAGTATAGGAGAGTGGGTGATGGACAGAAACCAGTGAAGCAGCAACATACTTAGAGAGCAGGAGTTTATTATGGCCAACCCAACACACTCACAGGCAGAGACTCATTGGAGAAAGTGTAGGGTCACGCGTACACTAACAAAATCGGGAAGCAAGTACAGGGAGTGAATTTAATACACAAACAACAGAACAAAACAAGAAACACGAGTAGCGTACAGACATGAAACAAACAATAACGCCCGAGGAAGGAACCAAAGGGAGTGATAGATAGAGATTCTGAAAGTTGGCGTGGAAGAAAGACGAGATCTCCAAGGCTGCTACTCACCCAGGTGTCTGAAGTAGTCCTCCAGGCCGCTCCAGGAGTTCTTGGTGATAAAGGACTTGACCAGCCCCCACGGCTGCTTCTTATACTTCACATCAGTATACACCCTGAACACATCAACTCTACAGTTGTATTTTAATCAGTTACATGGGTAATTAGTCACCACAAACTCTCAAGTACCAAACAGTGCTGATTTTCGTTCTCTGTAATCAGGAACTGACCAATAGCTACCAGCAAGAAGAGAGAACCAACAGTACATAGGCCAGCAATATGTGGAAGTGAATTTACCTTTCCTAAAGGATATTGGTCTTTGACACACAAAACCCACTGGGCACACACTGGTTGAATGAACCTTATTTTCACATCAGTGAAAGTTGGTTGAACCGACATGGAATAGACATCGAATTGACATCTGTGCCCAGTGGGAAACATGTAAAGGCACCTTTGCACTGAACAAAGACTGACCACAATGAGAAACTCAACCCCAATACCCTAAAAGTCCTTACACTAAAGTAAACAGAGCAAATATTAAATGTCTGAAGGGTGTGTTGTCACTGCTGCTCACCTGAGTCGACACTTGTGTTTGGAGTGGCGGATGATACAGTAGAGGTTCTGAGTGTAGAAGTAGTCGTGGTACGGGACGTCGTGTGTGTAGACTTCCGCATCGACGAGGTAGTACTGACCCTCCCTGGATTCCTTGTACAGGATCTGACAGGACAACAGAGTTACACACTCTTGAAAACACACTACACAACACACACACACCCTGCAGACCTGGGCTCACCTGGTTCTCTGTGGCGGTGGAGAACTTGCCCACCAGAGGGTTGGTGATGGCGATGGTGTAGTTGAGACTCCTCTTCATGGCGCCTGACGCTTCACTCTGCCACGGGGCAAAGCTGGCATCTAAAGACAATCACACATAGGTTAACAAAACACACCTATTATTCTATTTGGTACTGCACTGAAATGGAAAGGCCTGAATTATTTCACACACACCACATTTGGACCAGGGATGGGCACATGCGCCGCGCCGCGCCGCCTCCCCCCCCCTTTGTAGGCCTGCGGATCAATCTCCTCCCCCCAAAAAAATACTCAGGTCGGGGTCTCAACTAAATTTCGAAATTTGGTTGTGCATCAGCAGTTTCTCTTATGTCAGTCACTCATCTAGCCAAGCCAGCTAACATTTTATAGATTGGTAAGTTAGTCTAGACGTTCTAAACTTTTAGCAATCATGGACAAATAACTGACTGGGTGGGCCCCCATTAAATGTTGTTAATCACGCTCACTCAGATATACACTTTAGTTTTAAATATCTCTCTGCCCCATGGTAAACTGTGTATAAAACTGCACATTTTTCTCTGTCCCTCCACCATTGTTTAGTAAGGCAGAGGGGCCCTCCAAACAAATGTTTACTTAGGGCCCCCAAAAGGATCTGACTGCATGTGTGAGTACTGTATGCAAAGCCAGGAGCCACTGTGGCCCCTCGTTGTGCACATCCCAATTTAGAAATTACAACAACTCTGGCATTCACATTCAAAAGATTGATTAGGATGGATTACTCATCACAAGCTGAGGACTGTGCGCCATATATAACAGGGAGTGTTGAGGACTGTGCGCCATATATAACAGGGAGTGTTGAGGACTGTGCGCCATATATAACAGGGAGTGTTGAGGACTGTGCGCCATATATAACAGGGAGTGTTGAGGACTGTGCGCCATATATAACAGGGAGTGTTGAGGACTGTGCGCCATATATAACAGGGAGTGTTGAGGACTGTGCGCCATAACAGGGAGTGTTGAGGACTGTGCGCCATAACAGGGAGTGTTGAGGACTGTGCGCCATAACAGGGAGTGTTGAGGACTGTGCGCCATAACAGGGAGTGTTGAGGACTGTGCGCCATAACAGGGAGTGTTGAGGACTGTGCGCCATAACAGGGAGTGTTGAGGACTGTGCGCCATAACAGGGAGTGTTGAGGACTGTGCGCCATAACAGGGAGTGTTGAGGACTGTGCGCCATAACAGGGAGTGTTGAGGACTGTGCGCCATAACAGGGAGTGTTGAGGACTGTGCGCCATAACAGGGAGTGTTGAGGACTGTGCGCCATAACAGGGAGTGTTGAGGACTGTGCGCCATAACAGGGAGTGTTGAGGACTGTGCGCCATAACAGGGAGTGTTGAGGACTGTGCGCCATAACAGGGAGTGTTGAGGACTGTGCGCCATAACAGGGAGTGTTGAGGACTGTGCGCCATAACAGGGAGTGTTGAGGACTGTGCGCCATAACAGGGAGTGTTGAGGACTGTGCGCCATAACAGGGAGTGTTGAGGACTGTGCGCCATAACAGGGAGTGTTGAGGACTGTGCGCCATAACAGGGAGTGTTGAGGACTGTGCGCCATAACAGGGAGTGTTGAGGACTGTGCGCCATAACAAGGAGTGTTGAGGACTGTGCGCCATAACAGGGAGTGTTGAGGACTGTGCGCCATAACAGGGAGTGTTGAGGACTGTGCGCCATAACAGGGAGTGTTGAGGACTGTGCGCCATAACAGGGAGTGTTGAGGACTGTGCGCCATAACAGGGAGTGTTGAGGACTGTGCGCCATAACAGGGAGTGTTGAGGACTGTGCGCCATAACAGGGAGTGTTGAGGACTGTGCGCCATAACAGGGAGTGTTGAGGACTGTGCGCCATAACAGGGAGTGTTGAGGACTGTGCGCCATAACAGGGAGTGTTGAGGACTGCGCGCCATAACAGGGAGTGTTGAGGACTGCGCGCCATAACAGGGAGTGTTGAGGACTGCGCGCCATAACAGGGAGTGTTGAGGACTGCGCGCCATAACAGGGAGTGTTGAGGACTGCGACATAACAGGGAGTGTTGAGGACTGCGACATAACAGGGAGTGTTGAGGACTGCGACATAACAGGGAGTGTTGAGGACTGCGACATAACAGGGAGTGTTGAGGACTGCGACATAACAGGGAGTGTTGAGGACTGTGCGCCATAACAGGGAGTGTTGAGGACTGTGCGCCATAACAGGGAGTGTTGAGGACTGTGCGCCATAACAGGGAGTGTTGAGGACTGTGCGCCATAACAGGGAGTGTTGAGGACTGCGACATAACAGGGAGTGTTGAGGACTGCGACATAACAGGGAGTGTTGAGGACTGCGACATAACAGGGAGTGTTGAGGACTGCGACATAACAGGGAGTGTTTAGGGTGGATGGGGTGATGACTCACTGGTGATCTTCCTGGCGTTCATGAATCTTCGCATGAAGTGGGAGTCAGTAAAGAGCAGCTCAAACATCTTCTCTGCGCTGATGTTGAAGACCTTGTTCACATAAAGCCTGCCCTGCTGCTCAGAGACACACACCCTCTCCTCTATAAGAGACACCGGGAGAGGGGTTAACATGATCTGAGGAATGCCTCTGAAAACACATCTAAGATGGTGTCAATAGCATCACACAAACACATACTCTAAAGATGCATGCATTTAACAAACACATTTGGGAATCATTCTTACCCTCCTCTGCGCTCTCCTCTGCGCTCTGTTCAGAGAAGTGGTCCAGGTTAGTGTTGAGGTCCAGAGAGAGCTCTGAGCGCTTGGAGACTCTCTCCGGGGCAGAGCGGTCCAGGGATGGGTCAGGAGTGCACTGAGACGAGGTGCTGTGAGCATCATCCTGTAGGACACAAACACAATGGCAATGTCACTCTTTCTGTCACTCTGGCTATGGAAGCCTTGCTATGTACATGTATGCCATCAATGGGACTCATCCTTCATTTGCAAAACTCAGACAATGAAGAAACAATATGGAGACAGTATGCCTCTACAGAGATCACTTAATATCATCCAAGCCTTTTGTGACATTAACATGCCAGGTGTCGTACCGCATTCCTCGAATTGGCGGTGCTCTCTCCGAGAGGTGAGGGTAAGTCCTCTCCCTGGGGCGTGTTGGGCTCAAAGGAGCCCTGATCCCCTGGCTGGAGGCGCAGAGTAGACGGCCTCTCCAGCCTCCCAGAGTCCTCTCCACCGGGCCTCATGGTCAGGCTGCCAGGGACCAGATGGGGAAACAGATTAAAGAAATGTGTCAGTCAGACAGATATAGGTGAATGCATGCTGTTCACCATGCAGCACCAGATTGATAGATAAGATAGATGAAGAGTCCTGCTAGTCCTCACCTAGTGTGTGTCTGCGTGGTTGATTCTGCTGATCCCTGTAGACTCTCCATTTCTTCATGGCTCAGGCCCAGATCATTACCATAGTGCTGCTTGACCACCAGCCACAGCTCCAGACTAGTCAATGGCTAGGAGAGAGAGAGGACAGAGGAGAGAGGGGGTTTAATTGGGAGGAACAGACAAACAGTGGGGTATGATTAGATTTTTGGTATCATGGAAAAGCAACAGATTTTGGTGTACACAGTTCCATCATCCGTCAGCTGCTTGTAGGCTATAGCTTGCAAGAGCTCAATAGTCAAAATCATGAGGATTAATTCCTCTGTCTGGCTTCCTCCAGCATAACCATTTTCTACCTGTGCATGAATCTCACATCACCTCTAGTCTTAGTTTCAACCTAACAAAACAGCCCTAACCTGCTCCACACTGATGCCACAAGATATCAAAAAGCAACTCACTGTAGATTAGCGCTTAAGAAATGCAAACAATTATATAAAAGAACTGACGCAAAGACGATAGCTGCTACCTTGCGCAGTTAAATTGTAGCCTATAGCTATTGACTAATAGCTACAAAATATACTCAGCAAAAAAAGAAACGTCCCTTCTTCAGGACCCTGTCTTTCAAAGATATTTCGTAAAAATCCAAATACCTTCACAGATCTTCATTGTAAAGGGTTTAAACACTGTTTCCCATGCTTGTTCAATGACCCATAACAATTAATGAACATGTACCTGTGGAACGGTTGTTCAGACACTAACAGCTTACAGACGGTAGGCAATTAAGGTCACAGTTATGAAAACTTAGTACACTCAAGAGGCCTTTCTACTGACTCTGAAAAACACCAAAGGAAAGATGCCCAGGGTCCCTGCTCATCTGCATGAATGTGCCTTAGGCATGCTGCAATGAGCCATGAGGACTGCAGATGTGGCAATAAATTGCAATGTCCGTACTGTGAGACGCCTAAGACTGGGCTACAGGGAGACAGGACGGACAGCTGATCGTCCTTGCATTGGCAGACCACGTGTAGCAACACCTGCACAGGATCCGTACATCACACCTGCGGGACAGATCCCGGATGGCAAAAACTGCCCGAGTTACTCCAGGAACGCACAATCCCTCCATCAGTGCTCAGACTGTCCGCAATAGGGTGAGAGAGGCTGGACTGAGGGCTTGTAGGCCTGTTGTAAGGCAGGTCCTCACCAGACATCACCGGCAACAACATCGCCTATGTACACAAACTCACCGTCACTGGACCAGACAGGACTGGTAAAAAAAGTGCTCTTCACTGACGGGTCACGGTTTTGTCTCACCAGGGGTGATGGTCAGATTCACGTTTATCGTTGAAGGAATGAGCGTTACACCGAGGCCTGAACTCTGGAGCGGGATCGATTTGGAGGTGGAGGTTCCTTCATAGTCTGAGGCGGTGTGTCACAGCATCATCAAACTGAGCTTGTTGTCATTGCAGGCAATCTCAACGCTGTGCATTACAGGGAATACATCCTCCTCCCTCATGTGGTACCCTTCCTGTAGGCTCATCCTGACATGACCCTCCAGCATGACAATGCCACCTGCAAGACAGGAATGTCAGTTTTCTGCCATGGCCAGCAACGAGCCCGATCTCAATCCCATTGAGCACGTCTGGGACCTGTTGGATCGGAGGGCGAGGGCTAGGGCCATTCCCCCAAAAAATGTCTGGGAACTTGCAGGTGCCTTGGTGGAAGAGTGGGATAACATCTCACAGCAAGAACTGGCAAATCTGGTGCAGTCCATGAGGAGATGCACTGCAGTACTTAATGCAGCTGGTGGCCACACCAGATACTGACTTACTTTTGATTTTGACCCCTCCCTTTGTTCAGGGACACATTATTGAATTTCTGTTAGTCACATGTCTGTGGAACTTGTTCAGTTTATGTCTCAGTTGTTGAATTTTGTTATGGTCATACAAATATTTACACGTTAAGTTTGCTGAAAATATATCCAGTTGACAGTGAGAGGACGTTTATTTATTTTTTTGCTGAGTGTAGATTGTTTATGGACACTATGACAAATACAAAGTATATTTTTTAAACTATATGGAGGGAGAATAATAAGTAAATGTAGATTAGAAATGTATTTTGAGTTTGTTCAATTGTTCAAAAAAACAATTTATTAAGATTGATTTCCTACAAACAGGCACGCGGGGCACCTGCCCTGGAGGTCAGAGACCCCCCAGATAGCAGATAAAACACGTCATAAGCCATGACAAAATATGTCGAATTGCAGATAATTAGCTTTTAAAAAATCTGAAAATAAAGTAGGTGCCCCAAGACCCCAAATCCAGCCCTGCCCATTCAACAGAATCCATTCAAGCAAGCCCCATATAGAACCAGTTTCTTCAATCCAAATTACACACACCCGATCATCATTTAGATGAATAATCAGTCACTTGTTACCAATCAAGTCAAAATAACAATTTTAAAATATGTTTTACTTACTTCTCGGTAGCCATTTTACTCTGCTCTGGTCTCTGAACTGAACTGTGATAATCTGTACACTGTCACAAAACAATCAGGAAGTCCTAGCGCCCTCAGCCCGACAATTGGAACACGAGCGCTCCACCCATTGATACAGAGATAGGTAACCTCGATAACAACTCTACTGAATGCCAAAACTCTGGTTCAGTGACAACGAAAATCAGATCGGTTGATGAATAGCCTCTTTGTGGCGTAATGCGAACGACTGCCCTGAAGAATGGATAGGTAATGAAAAGACAGCTCTTTCTGTCTTAAGCAAATAAACCTTCCTAGCCACACCTTGAGGGGTCATTGAACTTTACCGTCATTCGCTAACTCCCGAGTCACACTAGTGTTATTGTGGAGTTGTTTGCACAGCTTAATTCCCTTGGTCCACAGTCTTCCGGGTATTGCACTAGTTGGCCATAGAGTTTGCATTCATTCCAGGTGCTAGAATGTTTTAGCCCCACTCTGCTATCAAAAGAGCGAGTACATTATAAAATGTACTTCTATTCCCCTTGTATACTACATAATAACCGAATGTTAGGGGCATGGGGCCAGTCCGAGGAGCATGGTGTGTACTCAGGATTGATTAGATAAGAGCAGTCTGCCAGGGTAAAGTCACCAAAGCCTTGCATACTAAATAGGACTCCAGATAAGTTGCATGGAGCTATGATAACCAGATAGTGTCCATGTTGTAGGGTTATCTAGTCGTTGACTTTCTTCATGTCACTGGATCAATGCCATTCCATAGGTGATTACCGGGAACACGTTGCCTTTTAGACACAGAGCCAAGGTCAGTTTAACTTGTTGTCAAGGGTAGGATTGAGTGAGGGGAAGATGATCCTAGATCTGTGCTTAACATAACTCCTACTTATAGAAATGCCCTTGCCATAGAAATGCTTGCTGTCGAGACAACCAAAACCATGGTGACAACAATGTTGGAAGGGGGGGGGCAGGGTAGTGTGTAACTGGGTGTGGAAAAGGCCCAGTGTTGAAAGGAGGGGACATTCTGGGTGTCCCATTTCCAGTGTTTTTGACAGCCCTCAATCCATATCCACACAATGCTCTATCTGGACAGGACAGCCGATGGTGTTTCAACATAAACAGAACCGTGGACCTGCCATAGCTAACAGTACTTTACACCCAGGGTGCATCCTGAATATGGCACAGGGCCCGGGTTAAAAGTAGTGCACTTTATAGGGAATAGGGTGCCATTTGGGATGCATCCCCCAGTGAGTGAAGTGAGGTTATATGAGGTCGCTGTCAGCTGATCTGTGCCTCACCTTGTCCATCAGTGTGTTCTGCCACATCCGGAACACTCCCTGGTAACTCTTCTCTCTGGCTGAGAATGAAGTGAAGAACAACTGTAGGGAAGAGAGACGCTTCAGTTCAAATTAAAATTCAACCCCAAAAACTGTCTGCTTTGCATATCAGCAATCAAGTTTTCAAGATATATAACTACTGAAATAAAATACAGAAATACAGCCGGTATGATGCATTTTGCATCATATGATTCCCCCCAAAAAAAATATTAGTCCCAAAATGTTTTGCATGTCAAAAAATGTTGGGATATAGTAAGTACTACAATATAGTTTGTGTGTGGAGTTTTGCTTTAATATTATTGCAGTGATAACCGTCTATTGATTTGCATTGAGGAGAGACAGAAGGGGTAAGTAGCATGTTATTTTGTCAGTGCTGCTGTACTCTTGAGCATGAAAAGTTGCTTGATGGGTTAAACCATGAAAAGTTGCTTGATGGGTTAAACCATGAAAAGTTGCTTGATGGGTTAAACCATGAAAAGTTGCTTGATGGGTTAAACCATGAAAAGTTGCTTGATGGGTTAAACCATGAAAAGTTGCTTGACGGGTTAAACCATGAAAAGTTGCTTGATGGGTTAAACCATGAAAAGTTGCTTGATGGGTTAAACCATAAAAAGTTGCTTGACGGGTTAAACCATGAAAAGTTGCTTGATGGGTTAAACCATGAAAAGTTGCTTGATGGGTTAAACCATGAAAAGTTGCTTGATGGGTTAAACCATGAAAAGTTGCTTGATGGGTTAAACCATGAAAAGCACAGGGTCTCTTAGCTCTGGTCCAAGGCGTTAGTGCAACTGTCCAGGGATATTGAACAGAACCCAGGTGTTGTTTGAGTGACTGTACCTTCTCAGAGTCTGTGCAGATCTGAATGGCGTTGGGGATCAGCCGTGCGGTCTTCTCTCTGTACATGGCCTTGATGTCCCTCAGAGTCAAGACTATCTACGACCACAGAGCACAGTGTTGTCCCTCAAGAGTCTAAGCTATCTACGACCACAGAGACGTCCCTCAGACTCTAGGCTATCTACGATTCCAGAGCACACTGATCACATCCTTAACACGACCAGAATAATGCAATATATATAATACATTTGATTTGATATACATATTGACGATATATCATTATCCAATTTAATTAATCCTCGAAACAGAAAACTGTGCCTTTATTTTTCCTTTCCCTCATGTGTGAGCTCACCTTTGTCCCCCAAAACACATTGCTATAGAAACAGAGCCAGTTCTCCGACAGGTAGAGGCGTCCCTGCAGTAGAATGTCTCTCTGGAGGGCACAGGTGTAGTCTGGGGAAAATACATGGGACGCAGCGAGAGATGGGTATACACTTAGACACAGGTAAGGTACAGGTGTGCTGGTATATGCAGGTAAGCTCTGTAGGAGCTTAGGACGTCTGGTGAGAGAGGTGCCGATATGTTTGGTTTTTTGACAGATGGTGATAGGGGAGCCGTATCTGGCTTCTTTCTCTCACACACACACACAACTCACCCACAATGAGTCTCTCTGACTCAGGTAGTTCTCTGAACAGCTTCCTAAACTCCTCAACCCTCTGTTTGTAGGTGGGGGCAGGCAGGGCTTGGGGGGCGGCCAGATACTGGCCCAGAGGGTCGGATCTCGGATTAACAGGCTGCAGAAATAACATTAGAATCACATCAAAGCTCATTTGAAAACGAATTACTATACTACAGAGGTCATGCTGGCTGAACCTCTGTTGAATTCAGTATATAGAATATATTAATCTGACAATTGGTCAATATGCTCTCGCTATTCAGTAAATACAGAGAAGGCCAAGAACTGAACACTAATGCAGCTGAAAAACAGTATCACCCCACAAGCATTGTACATTGTCAGTGTTGGGGAAGCTACTCTGAAAATATCTATTTCTTCACACCAAAATAAGTTAGGCTACACTAAAGCTACCCCTATGAAAAAGTAGTTCACTACAACCAAACTACTTCCTGAGAAATTATATTATACAAATCTGAAATGTCAGACTACAAATTGCAAGAGCAGATCTGTTTGGGGTTATACAGTGCCTTCGGAAAGTATTCAGACCCCTTGACTTTTTCCACTTTGATACAAACCTATTCTAAAATGGATTACACTTAAAAAAAATTTAAAAAGCGAAAGGTTTTTGAAATTTTAGCAAATGTATTAAAATCATAAACAGAAATGCCATAATTTACATAACTATTCAGACCCTTTGCTATGTGACTCGAATTTGAGCTCCGGTGCATCCTGTTTCCATTGACAATCCTTGAGATGTTTCTACAACTTGATTGGAGTCCACCTGTAGTAAATGTAATTGATTGGACATGATTTGGAAAGGCACACACCTTTCTATACAAGGTCCAACAGTTGACAGTGCATGTCAGAACAAAAACCAAGCCAAGAGGTCAAAGACAGGGTTGTATTGAGGCACAGATCTCAGGAAGGGTACCAAAAACGTCTGCAGCATTGAAGGTCCCCAAGAACACAGTGGCCTCCATCATTCTTAAATGGAAGAAGTTTGGAACCACCAAGACTCTTCCTAGAGCTGGCCTCCCTGCCAAGCTGAGCAATCAGGGGAGAAGGGCCTTGGTCAGGGAGGTGACCAAGAACAACATAGTGACTGACAGCTCTAGAGTTCCTCTGTGGAGATAGAAGAAACTTCCAGAAGGACAACCATCCCTGCAGCACTCCACCAATCAGACCTTTATGGTAGAGTGACCAGACGGAAGCCATTCCTCAGTAAAAAGGTACATGACAGCCCGCCAAAAGGCACCTAAAGGAGTCTTAGACCATGAGAAACAAGATTATCTGGTCTGATGAAACAAAAATTTAACTAAAGAGTCGAGGCTGTAATCATTGCCAAAGGTGTTTCAACAAAGTACTGAGACAAGGGTCTGAATTCTTATGTAAATCTGATGAGTTTTATTTGTATTACATTTGCCAACATTTCTAAAAAAACAATTTTTGCTTTGTCAGTATTGTGTGTAGATTCAGAGGGGGGAACTATTTAATCAATTTTAGAATGAGGCTAACAAAATGTGGGAAAAGTCAAGGGGTCTGAATACTTTGACAGCACTGTACATTAACAATGTGTCATTCAGCCTATTAAACACAAAAAGGTTGTTTGAAGTGAGAATTAAGCAGGCCTGATGCCCAAAAAAGGAAATTGCCTACTTCATCCACATTTATTTTGACAAAAAAAAAAACTAGTCTAGTTCCAGTACTTAGTTACACCACTACATGGAGAAACAAAGTAAAGAACCACTGAAAACACTACCTAGATTTAGATTACTAGTTGAACTACATGTATTTTATTTAACTAGGCAGGTCAGTTAAGAACTAATTCTTATTTACAATGACAGCCTACCGGGGAACAGTGGGTTAACTGCTGTGTTCAGGGGCAGAACGACAGATTTATACCGTTTCAGCTTGAGGATTCAATCCAGCAACCTTTCGGTTACTAGTCCAACACTAACCCGTGTAGTTGTGTCACTAGTACATCAAGTCAATAGCTAATGTAATGATATGTCTACATAACACATTGGAGAATAGTCAGAATGGTCTTCTCCACAAGAGTGCAGTAACAGTTGATGGTTTGATGTGTGTATGAGTGGGGAGTAGGCGGGCTTCATGGCATATCTATCACAGGAAGCTGCTGAGGGGAGAACGGCTCATAATGGAGCAAAGGGAATGGCATCAAACACCTTGGAAACCATACGTTTGGTGTTTTTGATACCATTACACTCCAGTCATTACCACAAGCCTGTTCTCCCCAATTAAGGTGCCACCAACCTCCTGTGTATACTATGTAGGGGTAAGTGCATGATAGTCACAGACAGGTAAACAGAGGGGCTCCCTGTATCTTACCTCATGATCCTCAGAGTTCCTATACTCCCCCATGGAGGCTGTCTCATCTGTGACATCAGTGCCCACCCCTGACCGGGACACCTGGTCCATCAGATCCACTGTTCCGCTGACTGGGTAGTAGAGATAGAGACCTAGTAGCTTTAGCACACAAGATAATTCCAGCAGTCTATGTCAGTATAGCAGGACTACTGGACTGGACATCCTGCTGCTATAAAGGGATTTGTTTGTTCATGGCTGGTCTCCACTGAAGATGGTCAAACTTTGCAGACCATGCTAAGAGGTATGAGGATGGAATTGATATCCTATGCAGGACTCTCACTTAACCCACTTTTCTGATGAGAGAGTGAGAGCACAAAGAAAGAGGCACAACAAAACTGGTTTATCCTGCCCTGCCTGTCACCCAGGAGAAACATTGTGTTCTGAATGAGAAGTGTTTTGAGATTATTTAATATCATTAGTTCTATGAATTGATACATTCTGATCACTTTGAATTCATATTTATATTCTGCGCTCTCAGGCGAACTTGTCATTTCCATTTTGTTCGCAGTAAGTTCAAAAGACTGGACATGAAGAGCAAACATTTTAGCAATGCGAACCTCAAGTGATTAAAAAGATTGTATGATATCTAAACACTGCGTAAAGGGAGATGCGTATTTGCTCGTCCACTGTGCCAAATTCCGTTGGCATACGGGCCTACATGTCACGTTTGGGTGGTATTCGGGACTAGGAAACTCGGAAATGTCCGATTTACTAACTGGTTGTAGCTATACACGTGCCGCGTTCAACCAGTCTGAAATGTCCGAGTTTTCTTAGTTCCGACTAGCACGTGAACGTGGCAATAGTGTGTGATCGCATCAGGCCAGTTGTCAAATTCCTCATCCATCACCATAGTTGCTTTCAATACAATACAGTTAACGACTTGGAATAGCGAGTTGGATGACAGTCAAAACATTTTTCCCAGTCAGCTCTTTTTTTTTAAGTTGTTTTGAACGAGGCACATATCCGATCTCCTGTGGGATACAACATCAGTAATAAGCAGGTCAAAGACTGTGCACATTCATAACCTACCTGGAAATGACACGAGATCTTTATCTTCTGCACGGAGTCCTATGTGAGTCCGGGATGAAGCTTTGTGAAGACCCAGATTCTTGTAAGCATGTCACCACCGGCTCCGTTTGACATGTGTCATTCATGCAAAACTAACTCAGGCCTTTCCTTCGGCAATGTGCACCGGTAGGTTCCTTAAATAAATGTGTGGCGTCATAAATAGCCTATATGTGCTGCAAGCCCGTCCACCTGATAACAGGTGAGACGAGTGGACGGATGCTGCGTTCATAACCAAGTGGGAAGGTAGTATTTACCATATTCGAGTACGGAAAAATCAGTTGAACGGCCATCCAACTGGTAATTACTAGTGGGAAACGAATCTCTCATCCATGAGCTCCGATTTCTTCCACATGTTGAATTCTGACGTCACCTACTAAGGAAATTACAGCATTTACAGCAGTTAAATGCAACAAAATATTACTTATAAAAATCAATCTACTAATGGTTTTTGAACACAATAATTTGTTCACAAGCATGATAGCTGTTCTTTTAGTTCATGGGTAATGTTTGCCATTAGTCAATCAGCACTTCCCAACGAGTTCAACGCATGTGAATGCATCCAACTTCTATTTATGACTTCACAGCGGGTAATCACCACCTTCCCACTTGGTTATGAATGTAGCATTAACTTTTCACCTGACCCAGCCCATCGAGGAAAATACCACGAAGGAGTTGTCACCATGGTCATGCTTTGCTCATTATCATTTGCATACTTTAACTGGTGGCTGTCAAACAGGTCTAAAAAGAGCCATCATTCTTTGTTCTGTTCAAACCTCACAGATCTTGTTCTAGAGCTGCATTACCAAATCAGTTCTCTCTACTCCCATTTCAAATAATGTTAATTGGCAGCCACAGGATGCAATACATCAAGCTTTTATATTTTTAACAGGCAAATTCTGAGAATATGATTTTTTGTACCTGCCCGACCTGAGCCTTCATCACCTGCATGAGCCCCCAAAGGATTTTAAAAAATAAAGATTATTTTTATGGGAGATCATCACACAAACAAAACAATTGTGCATCAAATTATTTTTGTTCAGTGCAGCTGTACTGCAAAAACATCACAGCTCAGTAACTAATCAAAACTATCTAGCTACATACTTTATATAATTACTGCAGTCACTGAAACTAGTCAAGGAGAGGAATGTATGTGTGTAGTTTCACTAGTTGTGTCTGGCAAACGCTCCTCTTCCACTAAGCACATTCATAGACAAAACTAAAGGGCGGAGTGCCACAGATTCCACATAGGAATTAGAGACACATAGCAAGGCTAGTCCAACCAGCAGCACCAGAATTATTATTTTGTCACTCTCACACACCCACTCATACGTGACTGCGAATACCAGTGGAGGCTGGTGAGGGGAGGACGGCTCACAACAATGGCTGGAACGGATTACCATGAGCCATTACCACGAGCCCATCCTCCCCTTAATAAAGATGCCACCAACCTCCTGTGGTGTATATACTTATTAACATGATCACCTGTATGTTCACTACTATTGTTAGTACAGTACATTCACTAGTAGCAACCTGTTGATTACACTCACAGAACATGCAGAGTAGACTGACATTACTGAAAAACACAGAAAAAATACCCACCATTTTGTTTTGTTGCCTTTTATTCTTTGGGACTTGTTCCACGAGCAGTAGAAAGGACAGGGCGAGAGAGCCCCCCTCTCTCTCACACACACACGTACAGCAAGTACACAAGACTACACAGCATAAATCACTAAATATGAACAACAACCAGACCACACGTCGTCCTTGTCAGACACCTGCAACAAATATAGAGTCACTCTGCTTATTAAGTATTTGATGTTAATCATCAATATTCTGTACAGATAGAGGGGAAGTCTTCAGGTACACAGCTAGGGCCAGAGACCATGTCCAAAACAAACAGGGGGAAGGGAGGGGCAATGCAGGGGTCTCACACACAGACATGTAAACATACACACATTAAGGTGTCGGGGCAGATCTTTGACCATGTTGGGGCAAATACACTGGGGTATTTAGAATGTGTGAGGAAACAGAATACAAGAATACAGTACATTTTGTTCTCTTTTTGCCCATACACATTCACACGTTGAGTAAACTGATGGCAGGAGGTTGGGTGTAAACACAAGGCAGTGGAATGTGAGGCCGCAGTGGAGGTGGCTGCAGAGAGAGAGGGGGGGGGGGGGGGGGGGGTGACAGACATGCACTGTCCCTGGGGTCACAGGTGAGGGGTCAGGGGTGAAAGGTCCGGGGTGAAAGGTCCAGGGTGAAGGCTCAGTCCTCCAAGCTGCGAAAGGAGTTCTGCATGTCCTCCAGCAGCTGGGCGTAGTCAGACTTGATCTGGGTCTCTCCCTCCTTCACTGGGTCCTGAAACAGACCAGAAATATAGAGTTAGAGGCTGGGTCCTGAAACAGACCAGACATATAGAGTTACACAGACACACAAAGAGATTGTGATACAGACAAATAGTAAGAGAAACACTCATAGCAGCGTAGAAATACACAGAGAGAGATAGAGAGAGAAAGACAAACGAGAAACAGTCATAGCAGCGTAGAAATACACAGAGAGAGATAGAGAGAGAAAGACAAAGGAGAAACACTCATAGCAGCGTAGAAATACACAGAGAGAGATAGAGAGAGAAAGACAAAGGAGAAACACTCATAGCAGCGTAGAAATACACAGAGAGAGATAGAGAGAGAAAGACAAAGGAGAAACAGTCATAGCAGCGTAGAAATACACAGAGAGAGATAGAGAGAGAAAGACAAAGGAGAAACACTCATAGCAGCGTAGAAATACACAGAGAGAGATAGAGAGAGAAAGACAAAGGAGAAACACTCATAGCAGCGTAGAAATACACAGAGAGAGATAGAGAGAGAAAGACAAAGGAGAAACAGTCATAGCAGCGTAGAAATACACAGAGAGAGATAGAGAGAGAAAGACAAAGGAGAAACAGTCATAGCAGCGTAGAAATACACAGAGAGAGATAGAGAGAGAAAGACAAAGGAGAAACAGTCATAGCAGCGTAGAAATACACAGAGAGAGATAGAGAGAGAAAGACAAAGGAGAAACAGTCATAGCAGCGTAGAAATACACAGAGAGAGAAAGACAAAGGAGAAACAGTCATAGCAGCGTAGAAATACACAGAGAGAGATAGAGAGAGAAAGACAAAGGAGAAACAGTCAGACAGCAGATGTACTTTGAACTTCATGGAGCTGAGTCTGTAGAGGATCTCTCCCAGGTGTTCTCGGATCATGGACCAGGTGATCTTGTTGTCGCTCTGAGCTGTGGTCTCCACCGCGTGCCTCGCCATGTCGTAGAACGCAATGATATTGGACAGGATGCCTACCGTCTTATAGAAGGGACAAAACCTGCAGGGAGAGGTCAGAGGACAGGCAGAGGTCAGAAGGCAGGGAGTTACAGTTGGAATGACTTCAGTCAATCTTTCAATATTACTCAAATATATGAGTAGGTCAGTGAGAGTAAGTGCGTTTGAGAGAGTGAGTGTTTTACCTGTCGTAGGGGGTGTAACGAGTGTTACCTGTCGTAGGGGGTGTAACGAGTGTTTTACCTGTCGTAGGGGGTGTAACCATTCTGTTGCAGGAAGTCATCCTTGAGGAGCTTGGCCACCTCCAGGGTGATCTTATCAGTTTCTGCCAGCGATGCCTGTCACCATGACAACCAGGATAATCTCAATATTATGAATCAGAGGAGACATGGAGAGAAAACCTCAGACTATAGAGATGCAGCCCAATATTGTCCCCGCCTTCTTTCTTCCCCCTCCCCTCAGTTCCCCCTCACCTTGCCGACCAGCTGTACGATCTCAGCCAGGTCCTCCTCCTCCTGCAGGATCTCCTTGGCCTTGGTGCGCAGCGGGACGAACTCAGGGAAGTGCTTGTCGTAGTACTCGTCCAGCGCCCGCGTGTACTTACTGTAGCTGATCAGCCAGTTGACTGACGGGAAGTGCTTCCTCTGGGCCAGCTTCTTATCCAGACCCCAGAACACCTGAGAGAGGGAAGGATAGAGGGAGAGAGAGAGAGAGAGAGAGAAGAGTGAGTGGGCAGAGAGAAAGAGGATGAAGGCAGGGAGAGAGGGAGGGAAAAAGAGGATGAAGAGTTGCATTCCCCTGCTCAGACGTTGCATGAACCAACCAATGGTTGCGTGCCACGTCATTGATTGTGTGCCACATCGTCGATTGTGTCAGACTGACAGATTGCTATAACATATGATGTGGTTAGTTGATTCGTAAAATACCTATCCAGGCTTTGTAAGATCTGACAGGCATCAGCATCAGGAGCGTACCCAAGGATTGATAATTGAGTCCCTAAAGCTTGTCTTTATTTCTTTGCTCCATATGGATGAGTGTAATGACCTTAGTGATCACTGTTTTACAGTCTGTGTTCGTAATGGCTGCTCAGTGAAACGACCTGTCCTGATTTGTCATAGACGCTTGCTAAAAAACTTGAAGGAACAAGCCTTCCTTAATGAACAGGCCTCTGTAAAATGGTCTAGAATCAGCTTGATCCCCTCTGTCGAAGACACTTGGACCTTAAACAGGTTCAGCCCCTGGTTCTACCGTGATCTTGCAGAGTTACTCTACCTCAGGAATTGCATTTGGCAAAAGGCTCGGCACACGCATACTCAGGCTGACTGGCTTTCGTTCAGGCAAATGAGAAATCTGAAAGGCCAAAGTTAGTTACTTTAAGCAGCAGTTCTCTCTCTGTGGGTCCAACCCCAAGAAGTTCTGGAAAATGGTTAAAGACCTGGAAAATAAACCCTCCTCCTCACAGCTGACCATGTCCCTTAATGTTGATGATGTGGTTGTTCCTGACAAGAAGCACATGGCTGAGATCCTTCTAATGCGACTATCCCTGATGCTTCTCCCTTTTTTCCCCTGCCTCGCTACCTGCAGGCTGTCAATGAGTCCGAGGTGCTAAAGGAGCTCCTTAAACTTGACCCCAAAAAAACATCTGGGTCAGATGGTTTAGACCCTTTCTTCTTTAAGATTGCTCCCCCTATCATCGCCAAGCCAGTCTCTCCTTTCTGCTTTTGATACGGTAGACCATTCCATTCTTGTGGACCGGCTAAGGAGTATTGGTGTCTCTGAGGGGTCTTTGGGCTGGTTTGCTAACTACCTCTCTCAAAAGAGTACACTGTATGAAGTCAGAAAACCTGCTGTCTCAGCCACTTCCTGTCACCAAGGGCGTACCCCAAGGCTCGATCCTAGGCCCCACGCTCTTCTGAATTTACATCAACATAGCTCAGGCAGTAGGAAGCTCTCATCCATTTATATGCAGATGACACAGTCTTATACTCAGCTGGCTCCTCCCCAGATGTTGTGTTAAATGCTCTACAACAAAGCTTTCTTAATGTCCAACAAGCTTTCTCTACCTCTAACCTTGTTCTGAATACCTCCAAAACAAAGGTCATGTGGTTAGGTAAGTAGAATGACCCTCCTCCCGCTGGTGTTATTACTACCTCTGAGGGTTTAGAGCTTGAGGTAGTCACCTCATACAAGTACTTGGGAGTATGGCTAGATGGTGCACTGTCCTTCTCTCAGCACATATCAAAGCTGCAGGCTAAAGTTAAATCTAGACTTTCCTCTATCGTAATCGCTCCTCTTTCACCCTAGCTGCCAAACTAACCCTGATTCAGATGACCATCCTATCCATACTAGATTACAGAGACATAATTTAAGGATGCTCTCGAGGTAAGTGTGCTCTCGAGTGGCCAGATGTTCTTTACCATTAGGCCATCAGATTTGCCACCAATCCTCCTTTGAGGACACATTACTGCATTCTATACTCCTCTGTAAACTGGTCATCTCTGTATACCCATCGCAAGACCCACTGGTTGATTCTTATTTATAAAACCCTCTTAGGCCTCACTCCCACCTATCTGAGATATCTACTGCAGCCCTCATCCTCCACATACAACACCCGTTCTACCAGTCACATTCTGATAAAGGTCTCCAAAGCACACACATCCCTGGGTCACTCGTCTTTTCAGTTCGCTGCAGCTAGCGACTGGAATGAGCTGCAACAAACACTCAAACTGGACAGTTTTATCTATATCTCTTCATTCAAAGACTCAATCATGGACACTCTTACTGACAGTTGTGGCTGCTTTGTGTGATGTATTGTTGCCTCTACCTTCTTGCCCTTTGTGCTGTTGTCTGTGCCCAATAATGTTTGTACCATGTTTTGTGCCTCTACTATGTTGTTGCTACCATGTTGTTGTTATGTTGTGTTGCTACCATGCTGTGTTGTCATGTGTTGCTGCCTTGCTACGTTGTTGTCTTAGGTCTCTCATTATGTAGTGTTGTCTATCTTGTTGTGATGTGTGTTTTGTCCTATATTTATATTGTATTTATTTTAATCCCAGGTCCCTGTGGCCACAGGAGGCCTTTTGCCTTTCGGTAGGCCGTCATTGTAAATAAGAATGTGTTATTAACTGACTTGCCTAGTTAAATAAAGGTTAAATAAAATTAAAATAAGTGGGTTCTATCAGAGCCAGACAGAAACAGGCTGTATCAACAGTTACCTGCACGATACCCAGGGTAGCTGATGTCACAGGATCAGAGAAGTCACCACCAGGGGGAGACACACTGTGAAAATGAAACAAAACATTGGTATCATGTGGTTATAACATAAGAAGAAGCACTCCACTTCCGCCTATTCCAGTGTGGCTAGATTGTGTTGGCAGGTTTCTGAGGTCTACTGGAGAGCTGAGAGGAGGAACAAGGGCTCCCCCGTGTGGTGAAGAGATGTAACTGTACTCACGCCCCCACAATGCTGACGCTGCCCTCTCTCTCTGGGTTGCCTAGACACTTCACCCTGCCGGCACGCTCGTAGAATGACGCCAGACGGGCACCCAAGTAGGCTGGGTAACCACTGTCTGTGGAGACAAAACAGGCCTTACTTGATATGTTCGAGATAACTGATTTAAACCGAATTCACCCCTCTAGCCCTAGAAGATGTCCTATACATTGCATTAAAAATTCTGTATTTTGGGTGTTACCAGCAGCCACTCACCAGCGGGCATCTCAGCCAGTCGACCAGAGATCTCCCTGAGAGCCTCGGCCCATCGAGAGGTGGAGTCAGCCATCATGCTAACATTGTAGCCCATGTCCCTGAAGTACTCAGACAGCGTAATCCCTGCAGACACACACAGAGGACAAGTAGGTGATTGGTCAGGGGGTGTGCTCCATGTTGTGGTCTCAGGCCTGTCATTGGCTGGGAGGTTTGCTGTGTTATGCTCTGGGCCCTGTGATTGGTTCCTACCTGTGTAGATAGAGGCCTCTCTAGCAGCCACAGGCATGTTGGAGGTGTTGGCCACCAGCGCTGTTCTCTTCATGATGCTCTCAGTCTTCCCATCCACCTCCATGGTCAGCTATTAGACAGACACACTGTCAATCATCCTGACCTTCAATAAGAAAAAGGCTAACGCTAATGATGATGATCATGATAATCTAATCGGAAAGTATTCAGACCCTTTGACCTTTTCCACATTGTTACTTTACAGCCTTATTCTAAAATGTATTAAACTAATGTTTTTCCCCCTCAATCTACACACACACACACACACACACACAACACCCCACAATGACAAAGCAAAAAACAGTTTTTTTAGAAATGTTTACAAATTTATAGAAAAATAAATAAAAAGAAATACCATATCTACATCAGTATTCAGACCCTTTGCTCTGAGACTCGGTACAGGTACATCCTGTTTCCATTGATCATTCTTGAGATGTTTATACATGATTGGACATGATTTGGAAAGGCACACACACCTGTCTATATAAGCTCCAAAGAATTGTCCGTAGCGCTCCAAGACAGGATTGTATCGAGGTACAGATCTCAGGAAGGGTACTAAAAAACATTTCTGCAGCATTGAAGTTCCCCAAGAACACAGTGTCCTCCATCATTCTTAAATTGAAGAAGTTTGAAACCACCAAGACTCTTCCAAGAGCTGGCCGCCCGGCCAAACTGAAAAATCAGGGGAGAAGTGCCTTGGTCAGGGAGGTGACCAAGAACCGAATGGTCACTCTGACAGAGTTCTAGGGTTCCTCTGCAGCGATAGAAGAAACTTCCCGATGTACAACTATCTCTGCAGCAGTCCACCAATTAGGCCTTTATGGTAGAGTGGCCAGACGGAAGCCATTCATCAGCACCTAAACGACTCTCAGACCATGAGAAACAAGATTCTCTGGGCTGATGAAACAAAGATGGAACTCTTTGGCCTAAATGCCAAGCGTCACGTCTGGAGGACACTTGGCACCATCCAGAAGCATGGTGGTGGCATCCAGAAGCATGCTGTGGGGATGTTTTTCAATGGCAGGGACTGGGAGACTAGTCAGGATCGAGGAAAAGATGAACGGAGCAAAGTACAGAGAGATCCTTGATGAAAACCTGCTCCAGAGCTCTCAGGACATCAGACTGGGGTGAAGGTTCACCTTCCAAAAGGAAAATGACCCTAAGCACACAGCTAAGACAACGCAGGAGTGGCTTCGGGACAAGTCTCTGAATGTCCTTGAGTGGACCAGCCGGAGCCCGGATTTGAACCTGATCGAACATCTCTGGAGAGACCTGAAAATAGCTGTGCAGCAACGCTTCCCATCCAACCTGACAGCATGAGAGGATCTGTAGAGAAGAAATACAAATACAGGTGTGCCAAGCTTATAGCGTCATACCCCCGAAGAGTCGAGGCTGTAATCGCTGCCAAAGGTGCTTCAACAATGTACTGAGTAAAGGGTCTGAATACTTGTATAAAATAAAAAAAAACTATCACATTTACATATCTGCAAAAATGTCTAAACCTGTTTTTGCGTCATCATTATGGGGTATTGTGTGTAGATTGATGAAGGGGGAAAAGCAATTTCATCCATTTTAGAGTAAGGCTGTAACGTAACAAAATGTGCACTGTAACACCACCCACCTCGGGGAAATCTCGCAGAACTTCTGACATCTCGTTCCCTCGCTCCCCGCAGCCTACGTAGACGATGACATCACTGTTGGAGTACTTTGACAGGGACTGGGAGATGACAGTTTTACCACAGCCAAAGGCTCCGGGGATGGCTGTGGTTCCTCCCTGGACACACCTGGACACAGAGACAGACAGAACAGACCGGGGGCAGGGAGATGGAAGCAGAGGTTGAGTATATTGGCAGATTCAGATAACACTTTCTAATTCAGTTTCCTTGTAGCAGAACATTGAAGACAGATGGACAGAAAGACATTCTGATAGTGTCCTTGAGGAAAAGGGTGAAAATGGGAGAATGCTAAGAGAGAGATTCCCTGACGCAGAGACAACGAGATGGAGGAAGGTGAAGGAAGGATAGATGGAAAAGTGGGGTAAGAGAGAGGGGACTCACGGGAAGAGGGCGTCCAGTACTCTCTGTCCGGTCAGCAGTGGGTGATTGGCCGGTAGCTTCTCTGTGACCGGACGAATCTGTCGCACTGGCCAGACCTGGATCATGGTGAACTTCTCCTTCATACCCTCAAACTCCAGCTCCAACACCACGTCCTGAAACACACACAGTCTTAATACATAAATGACCCCACATGTATTACTATGGATTTAGACAAGGTTGGGTGGTGGAACTAACCGAGACGTCATAGTTTCCGGGGGGAGCCACATAGGTGACGGTTCCTCTGTTCCTCGGGGGCAGCATGATCTTGTGCTTGATGAGGGAGTTCTCAAACACCATCCCGTAGATATCACCCCCAGTGATGTGACTGCCCACCTAAGAGAGAGGGGGGAGATAAGTGGTTAATGATTATCAATTCAAACTTTAACATGAAAGCTAGAATCCTTAGTTGCTACATACATTTTTGACTTATAGATTAACGATATACAGTGCCTTGCGAAAGTATTCGGCCCCCTTGAACTTTGCGACCTTTTGCCACATTTCAGACTTCAAACATAAAGATATAAAACTGTATTTTTTTGTGAAGAATAAACAAGTGGGACACAATCATGAAGTGGAATGACATTTATTGGATATTTCAAACTTTTTTAACAAATCAAAAACTGAAAAATTGGGCGTGCAAAATTATTTAGCCCCTTTACTTTCAGTGCAGCAAACTCTCTCCAGAAGTTCAGTGAGGATCTCTGAATGATCCAATGTTGACCTAAATGACTAATGATGATAAATACAATCCACCTGTGTGTAATCAAGTCTCCGTATAAATGCACCTGCACTGTGATAGTCTCAGAGGTCTGTTAAAAGCGCAGAGAGCATCATGAAGAACAAGGAACACACCAGGCAGGTCCGAGATACTGTTGTGAAGAAGTTTAAAGCCGGATTTGGATACAAAAAGATTTCCCAAGCTTTAAACATCCCAAGGAGCACTGTGCAAGCGATAATATTGAAATGGAAGGAGTATCAGACCACTGCAAATCTATCAAGACCTGGCCATCCCTCTAAACTTTCAGCTCATACAAGGAGAAGACTGATCAGAGATGCAGCCAAGAGGCCCATGATCACTCTGGATGAACTGCAGAGATCTACAGCTGAGGTGGGAGACTCTGTCCATAGGACAACAATCAGTCGTATATTGCACAAATCTGGCCTTTATGGAAGAGTGGCAAGAAGAAAGACATTTCTTAAAGATATCCATAAAAAGTGTTGTTTAAAGTTTGCCACAAGCCACCTGGGAGACACACCAAACATGTGGAAGAAGGTGCTCTGGTCAGATGAAACCAAAATTGAACTTTTTGGCAACAATGCAAAACGTTATGTTTGGCGTAAAAGCAACACAGCTGAACACACCATCCCCACTGTCAAACATTGTGGCGGCAGCATCATGGTTTGGGCCTGCTTTTCTTCAGCAGGGACAGGGAAGATGGTTAAAATTGATGGGAAGATGGATGGAGCAAAATACAGGACCATTCTGGAAGAAAACCTGATGGAGTCTGCAAAAGACCTGAGACTGGGACGGAGATTTGTCTTCCAACAAGACAATGATCCAAAACATAAAGCAAAATCTGCAATGGAATGGTTCCAAAATAAACATATCCAGGTGTTAGAATGGCCAAGTCAAAGTCCAGACCTGAATCCAATCGAGAATCTGTGGAAAGAACTGAAAACTGCTGTTCACAAATGCTCTCCATCCAACCTCACTGAGCTCGAGCTGTTTTGCAAGGAGGAATGGGAAAAAATGTCAGTCTCTCGATGTGCAAAACTGATAGAGACATACCCCAAGCGACTTACAGCTGTAATCGCAGCAAAAGTTGGCGCTACAAAGTATTAACTTAAGGGGACTGAATAATTTTGCACGCCCAATTTTTCAGTTTTTGATTTGTTAAAAAAGTTTGAAATATCCAATAAATGTCGGTCCACTTCATGATTGTGTCCCACTTGTTGTTGATTCTTCACAAAAAAATACAGTTTTATATCTTTATGTTTGAAGCCTGAAATGTGGCAAAAGGTCGCAAAGTTCAAGGGGGCCGAATACTTTCGCAAGGCACTGTATACTCATTGACTCATGAAGAATAGCTTAGTTCAACTGTCGTACCATTCAGAACCCAAAATATAAGCTTGATTTACTCCGATGTTTGTAAACAACGTAAACAAACACTGTATAGCCTCAAAACTACCATTTTGATATCATGGATGGTCAGTACTTGCATCCATAGCTCAGTCTATGAATTTGAGTGTGGTTCCCGAGTGGCGCAGCGGTCTAAGGCACTGCATCTCAGCGCTAGAGGCGTCACTACAGACACCCTGGTTCGAATCCAGGCTGTATCGCAACTGGCCATGATTGGGAGTCCCATAGGCCCAGCGTCGTCTGGGTTCGGCCGGTGTAGGCCGTCATTGTAAATAAGAATCTGTTCTTAACTGACTTGCCTAGTTAACTAAAGATTAAATAAATAAAAAATTATCCAGGCCCATTGCTCATCTTACTCCCAAAACAGAGGCGGGGTTACCACTTTTATTGTTCCAATTAAAGATTCTAGCTTAAAATCAGTATGTGGTCTAAGGACACTTGAAATTGTGGATAGTGTAGCGCATAGAGTAAACCATGCAAACCCTTTCCTCAGAGTAGTAGGATGCACCCACCCGTAAGCTCTTGACAGGGGAGAACTCCCATTTCAGGTCTCGGTTGAGGGCTCCGATATTGACTCCGCGGGGGATGTAGATGCTCTGTGTTAGGTCATTGATGTCCTTCAGGGGGCGCTGGATACCATCGAAGATGGAGCCCATGATGCCTGGGCCCAGCTCCACTGACAGAGGCTTCCCTGTCCGCAGCACCGGGTCCCCAACGGATACACCCGCTGTGACAATGCTCAGGAACACACGCACTGTGTGTGTGTGTGTGTGTGTGTGTTTCAGTAGATTTCAGATTTGTTTTCATGTGTCTGTGAGTGTTATCAAGAGGTTGCTATGGTGTATAAGACTGAGTGTGTATGTACCGTAAAAATGTGTTGAGTAATGAACACTAAGGTGATTAATTAAAAATAAAGTAAGTAACGATACACACACACACCAAGACAGTTGTAACCGGTTCAGGGAACCAAACCAAAAACCCGAAAATAACCAAATATTTTGAGGAACAGAATCAGTACTGCGAATGAAAGTGATCTATGATGTTCCAGGAACAGAACTGTTATTTTATAATCCTGGGAATCGGTTAATAATGTTTTTTTTTTACATTCCGGGTATTTTTTTATTCTGTCCCACTAAAAACGCTGTAAAGCACCTCTGCAAAGCCCTCACCCTCAAACTTATTCCAGTGTCTACCCACTAGAAGATTTGCGCCAGCATCTGTGCCAGGGTTTCCATTGGGAAAATGAGAAAAAACATCCATATGCATTCAGATTGAACCTGGTGCATCCAGCACCATTAATAAACAAGGGAGATTGGCCAAATGAGCCACATTTATGTCCTTAAAAAAACTATTAAGATATGCAAAATCCCTCTCTCTCAGCATGCTACGACACACATTTCTTTATGTCAGATGGCTAGGCATTGTCTGCAATACAGATATTGGCGTATAGAAGGAGGCTAATTTGTTCATTTTCTATCACAGTAAAAGGAAGGAACGATGTAAACCGGTGATTCAGAAATGTATTTTGCTGGTCAGAAAAGGAAAAAAATGATGGTTCTGTTCAGATAAAAAACTATTGGAAGATTATTTTTGGTTCCAACCCCTGACAGACAGGTGCAGTCATGTACACACAGGCATAGCACTGTATGTACCAGGAGAACACTGACAGTCATGTACACACAGGCATAGCACTGTATGTACCAGGAGAACACTGACATTCAGGTACAGTAAAGCTTGCATCCCAAACAAAACCCCTATTAACTTTACAGTGCACTTCTTTTAACCAGGGCCCATATTTCTCTGGTCAAAAGTAGTTCCCTATGTAGGGAATAGGATGCCATTTGGGATAGAACCAGTGAGGTGCAGTAACAGTATAACCAGTTAGGATACATGTCTCCTCGTAAACCTGGATGGTGGCCATGTCTCCCTCCAGCCTGATGATCTCTCCCACCAGCTCACTGTGGCCCACTCTCACCAGCTCATACATGGCCGCTCCCGCCATGGCAGTGGCCGTCACAACTGCAGCACAGCCAGGGGACAAGACAGGTCAGAGGTCACACACCATGCAAGAGAGACGGATCTCTAGTCCAAACTCCACGCCAGATTGGTGTAAACAGATTAGTGCCAAGCCTCCTATCGCCTGGCTTACTACCAGAGGGATAGTTTTTAAAAGTTTGTTTTCATTTAACCTTTATTTGACCAGGCATAGCTGAGGCTATTACCAAAGCATCCCTTCTTCAGCTAGCCTAAAACCTTTAGAGCCTAAACAGAGGCACATGAGACATAGGTGAATGTGTATGTGAGATAGTGACCTGGGCCGGAGACTCCATGGACGTATCCAAACTCGCTCTCTTTCTCCTCATCCCGGATCTTAGGCAGCTTGGACAGGTCCATCCTGACAGGCTAGATCTGAGAGAAAGAAAGAAGAATGGAGTGAGTGTGTGAATGACTGTGATAAAGAAAGAAGAACAGAGTGAGTGTGTGAATGACAGGGATAAAGGGAGTGAGGAGAGAAAGAGTGGTACACAGTCCACAGAGCACCACTGACAGGTTGGTTGTTCAGCAACAAAACCATTGTGTGCACAACTATGGGGAAAAACAGACGGGTTGGCTTAGGTTGTTGACCACATGTAAACTATATTTAGTCTCCTATGTTTATTGAAAACAAATACATTTTCTAAATGGTTCACTGACATGGATGAAAATACCCTCAAATTAAAGCTGACAGTCTGCATTTTAAACTCATAGTCATTGTATCATTTAAATTCCATAGCGAGACAAAACATTTGTCACTAGCTAGGTTTCCATTCAATTGGCGACAGATTTTCATGGGAATATTCTAGAATCTGCATAAAGAAAAGCATTTTCCCACCAGTGGTATGTTTCCACCAAATTGACTTCTTGCGGATAAAAATCAGTGCGTGATGACGTAGTGCACACAAAATGTACTTTTTCACTTAGGTTTTTCATGTATCAAATAAAAATCTAAAGATCAATGTGTTTCCATCGCATTTGTCACAAAAACTGTTGCGTTAAATAGTAAATGTGCCTACGCCGGTCTTGGTACCTGTGCTCCAGCCTACAGATACAGATACAGTGCGGGTAGGCTGTGAGGGTTGTCTAGTCTACATGATGAGATTATTATGGATTTCTATTTGTGAAACGGCAGTCAAACGGCAGTCAAGCATCAATCATGTCACCAGAATAAGACACTCAATATTTATTGGAAAGCAGCATCAAGCTCATTACCGTGCACTTTCACCACCCTGTGAAATTAATCATAATTATTTCATCTGTAGCCTACTAAACTGCATAGTTTTCAGAGTCGTGTGACTCCAAATTTACTTGGATATGATGGTTATTATATCAATAACAGGACCAGCCTCTGTAACTCTATACGTCTGGCGCATAAAGTAGTTTCCACCTCCATGTCCCAAATAATACATTTTACAGACACAAAAACACCTCACCATCTCCAACAAACAAAGTCTGTCGGCGTTAATGAAAATTGTACCGAAACCACCTGTTTCCATCACAGCTGTCACGATTTATTTTGTTATGGAAAGACTTTACTTGGAAGGATGGAAACGTGGTTACTGTCCCAGTATGGAGCTCACCGTATATATATATATATATATATATATACAGCTGTATTGATTTGTATTATAACTGACTGCATCCCAGACCACAGTGAGTTATAGTCCTGGCTGGGACACTATTGACCCAGTCATTAGAAGGTCAATGGGCTTCTCATCCAACTCAAAATCCACCCACCCATCCATTCTGAATCTGTTCAAAGCAGCTTGGTAACCCTCTCCGACACTAAAAACATACACACACACTAACAGAGTAGGACAATTACTACATGATGATTACACACAGACAAATTCCCTCCCACACAGAGGCTTAAAAATGAAGCTTTCTGCAATGGTGAGAGGGACTCGCAAACATATAGCACACTATCGGGAAACAGTCTGTACACACGGATCCCTGTCCCACTGTTCTGTTACCATGACAATAACACCCCTTTTCCGAACCGTGACCATGGTGATATCCAAGCGACTAGAGCCTAACATCATGACTCTGCAGCTCTCTTTCTCTGGGGGGGGGGGGGGGGGGGGGGGGCTGACGCTACAGTGGCTAACATTATGGTGCTGCTGAATCTATACTGCATGGGTTTAACAACAACCCCTCATCACCCACTCTGTCTGTTGACACACAAACACCATCCCTGCTTCAGTGCCCTTTTGTCCTTGCCATTGATAGCCAGTCTAGCATGGAGGAAAAGGCCCTATGTTATCTGTGTAGAAATACAGCAGCCCCCCTCAACAGATCTAGTCTGGAGCAGCAGGATACAGACCGAAGGATGTGGCATCCATGGCCAAGCTTAGCTTACATGGCATTTGTACCTCCATTCTTAAGAGATTTAAAACTCAATTCTTCCCTTTCTCTTGAATGTTTTATTCCCTCTGGATCCTATCAGGTGCAAAATACTTACTGTAAAACAGGACAGACATGCATACAGAAATTCATGTATACACACACTGACAGACACACACTGACAGACACACACTGACAGACACACACTGACAGACACACACTGACAGACACACACTGACAGACACACACTGACAGACACACACTGACAGACACACACTTGGACAGAATTGAATCATTTCCATTGTGACTTTGGCATAGAGACTCATAGGGTGGAAGATATACATGAGGCGTCACATGACTGTGGAACATGGCTGGCTGAGTTATATGGGCCATTTGAGGAAGTGGAAAAGCCTAGTGTGGGGTAGGATTGGGAAGTCAACTAAATTAGTGTCTTTGTGAATTGTATGAGATTCAGACACAGTGATTCACAACACTCTGGTTTTTAAAAAGCTAGAGGATTACATCCATATCCCTTGACACAACAGTGAGCACACTGCCAGGCCTCAAGACAGCCACCTACCAAGCTCAGCAATCTCTGGTACAATGCAGGCTGAAGTTGCCCTTAAACAGATCAGGGATCAGTTTACTCTCCCCAACGTCCCTACCTTTATTGGGGGGGAAAAGTACTTCCATACTAACAGTTGTGGAAGTAGAGTCAGTACAGTCAGAGGGTAAAACCCAGACATGCATCAAGTTTCTATGGACTCAGCCACATCACATGACACCAGTCATGTGACATATGGAATCCTTTTATCAAGGATACACTCACTGAGCACTGCAGTGTTACAATGTAAACGATCCACACTCAGGAATGTCTCTCCAGTGAGGGTAACCAGTGACAAAACAAAGGAGCTTTACCCTAATAAAATAATGTCCCTTTCAGCATAATCTCTCATAATGAAACTAGAGTGAGTGCTGGTTGCAAGGTGTTGCATAATCCTGTAAACCCAACGGCTCACATTGAACTTCCTGTTCAAGTTTTCAAATGTCATGAAATAGTGCTAATTTACTAAGTAAGTGCATCCCAAATTGACAATGGATTCACACATTCACCAACAACCACCCTTCCCCTGGCCGCCAGTGATTCTGAAGGGCAGAATCAGGAAGGCAAGCACTGAAGAGAGGGAGACGGCCTACAGTACATGCCAAGGTTCTAGGGCAGGGGTAGAACATAATTATAATAATTTGTACACTGCAAATTGATCACAAATTTGCCCAAAAAGAGGTACTATTTGAAAATATAAATAATTTCATACGTTGATTACATTGAGACACGATCACATATATGTCTCCTTGTTTACATGTGGCAATACTTGGTAACAGATTTTCTAAATTAAACATTTATTTTGCTGAATTCCTGAATTTTACAGTCTTTTTTGACCCAAAACTTTAAAGAAATATATACACAAACAGTCAAAAGTTTGGACACCTTCTCATTCCAGGGTTTTTCTTTGTTTTTACTATTTTCTTCATTGTAGAATAATCATGAAGACATAAAAACTATGAAATAACACATATGGAATCATGTATTTTATATTTGAGATTCTTCAAAGTAGCCACCCTTGATGACAGCTTTGCACACACTTGGCATTCTCGCAACCAGCTTCCTGAGGTAGTCACCTGGAATGCATTTCAATTAACAGGTGTGCCTTTTTAAAAGTAAATGTTTTGAATTTCTTTCCTTCTTAATGCATTTCAGCCAATCAGTTGTGTTGTGACAAGGTCATTTAAATGGATTCCAGGTGACTACCTCATGAAGCTGGTTGAGAGAATGCCAAGAGTGTGCAAAGCTGTCATCAAGGCAAAGGGTGGCAACTTTAAAGAATCTCAACTATAAAATACTTTGATTTGTTTAACACTTTTTTTGCTTACTAGATGATTCCATATGTGTTATTTCATAGTTTTGATGTCTTCACAATTATTCTACAATGTAGAAAATAGTCAAAATAAAGAAAAACCCTTGAATGAGTTGGTGTGTCCCAACTTTTGAATGGTACTGTAGTTATAAACTGTGTGGTTCAAGCCCGGAATTCTGACTGGCTGACAGCCGTGGTATATCAGACCGTATACCACAGGTATAACAAAATATTTATTTTCACTGCTCTAATTACGTTGGTAACCAGTTTATAACAGCAATAAGGCACCTCTGGGGTTTGTGGTATATGGCCAATATGCCACAGCTAAGGGCTGTGTCCAGACACTCCGTGATGCATCTAGTCTAAGAACAGCCCTTAGCGGTGGTATATTGGCCATATACCACACCCCCGTGTGCCTTATTGTTTAATTATATATGCAGATCTACCTCAATTATCTCTTACACCTGCAGATCACCTTGGTACTGGTACCCTGTATATATACCCAAGTTATCGTTACTCATTTCTATTTACTTTTACTTTTCTATTTTCTTTCTCTGCATTGTTGGGAAAGGCCCGTAAGTAAGCATTTCACTGTAGTTTTTGTGAGCAAAACAATTTGATAACAATGTAAAATAGTTCTCCTTTCTCAGTCCTAGTATTGAGCCATAGAGCTGCAACTAAAACTGGTCCTGAATCAACACTTAGGGAAAACCTGTTAAACCTCTTTTTAACTAACTGTTCTTTTTATTAACTCTTCTGTTCTTTGTTATCAAAGATAGAAGACACAAAGGGTAGATCTTATTCTCAATATTCCTGTGGCTTCCTTTCCCCTTCCTTGTCTTGTGTCCTTCATTAGACACTGCACTATACACAGGTGAAAGAAAATCAATCGATGGGGGATTTCTCAATATTGCTTTAACTTAGGGTTTCCCAAACTCGGTCCTCGGGACACACGTTTTGATTTTCACCATAACACTACACAGCTGATTCAAATAATCAACTAATCATCAAGCTTTGACCATTTGAAACAGCTGTGTAGTGTTAGGGCAAAAACCAAAACGTGCACCCCTTGGGGTCCCAAGGACACCATTTGGGAAACAGTGATTTAACCTATCCTTACTTCTCAGATCAGTGCAGATGAAGGAGAAGGGAAGAGGATCTGAACTCACATTATTGAGATTCCACCAAACAGGCCCTAGCCTATAAGCAGACACTTCTGATGAGAAATTCAACATCCAAGTGAGGATGTGGTGGGGCTGTGGCAGGTGCACAGGGTCCTAACGCGCTTGTGCTAAATGCAATGAATGATTCCTCTTCTGTAGTCAAACAGAATCATCCTCATGTGCCACTGTCACACTAGCCTATGTCACTAGGGACAAACCAACGGAATAGGGCCCGCTTGAGAATAATATGTGATTTTTCTTTGATTTACAATACCACTCTCTGCATGTATCTTGAATTGATAACATCTGTAGTTGGGCTACTAGTCTTATCTCAGGTGCATTACCCAAAAGTCTGCTGGTCAATCAACTGAGATTAAAGTAGCCCAATAACGGACTAAAGTAGCCTAACGTTACTGTTTATAATCCAATGACTTTACATGTTCTGTTTATCGGTGAATTGGCTCTGGAAGCCAAAACGGCCAAATAATCCATCTAAAACGCGAATCGATTCTCAATTGCGGTGCGGTTCAAGAAATATGAATCCCTCTACTTTCATATCAAAATCATTTCACAAACGGAAAATACACACTGACTGTGCAACTGTTATAACCGGTTTCAACAGTTGCAGCCTACTGTATTTTTTATTTTTTTGTGACAACATGTTTGTGGTGTCGGTCTTCCGTTTACACAGGTGTTCAGACACCGATAGCTAATTAGCACAAAAAGTCCACTCGGTCTTCCATGTTTTCCATAGACAAGCATTGTAATACGGAAATATTGGCTTGTGGGATCCCTATAAAAAGGTGTATATCAATAGAACATTTTTGTTTATTTACAATTATTTCTCGCCGATATGAAAGACAAGGTTCTTATGTTTCCAAAACCGTACCGCAAGCAATGCGTGTTAATGTTCAGACCAAGCGATGACGTCTTAGTCCAATGACTCTTATGTGTAATGTAATGGAACAGAGAGCCATGATCAACCGCTACATTGCCAAAGGTGTCTTGTCAACATAATCACATGACCACCAATGCGCTGTAGCGTCGACATCATTTTTTTTTTTTTTTTTACATGGTCGAATCTATCCATGGCCATGAAACAGAAAATAACATAACTAGTATTGTTGCTATAAACAAAACACATTGAGAGACAAATACATAACGTGAGGCACGATGTTTACGCATTTTTTGCGCAACAACAACTGACATTTGAGAAGCCGCATTGCCAGCGTTGCAATTTGATTGTGATACAAATCAATGTAATGTTTAATTCAAATAGGCCTACATTTGAATGAAAAACCAAGACCATAAATGCATTTAAATGTATGTTCCAATTATCAAAATCCTTTGATAAACGACCTTATTATTTAATTCTAGGTCATCTGTCAAAATCGCTGGCTATGCCATTTTGTTGCATTTCGAAATAATTATGAAAAATCACATAATATAGACATTGCATTTAATCTAATTTGATTATAATAAAACGGCATAGGCTACCTTCAGAAATTAAACAGTCCAGCGTCTTGATCCTCTGCCTAGGGAAGATGTGAGTGGCGATACGACAGCAAATGATCAGCTGACTTCATTCAATCCGAGTTTTGCAGATCGCGAGACTCGGGACTCACAACACTGCTTCCATTATGGCTCAAGCTCACTTCGGTGTCAAATATGTAGATGGAAAGATATCTACTTCCTCTTGATATTCGTCTATAGTTTGAAATAAACATTTAAAAACAACAACAAAATAACAGCTGATTAATTAGACATGTTCCACGGTTGAGGCTCGGAAAGAAAAAAATATTGAAAGCTCCACAATAGGCTGAGGGCAGAAAATCAAACAGTAGAATTATGTGGTCTTTTTCGAGAAAATATCATTGCGTTTGAGCCAAAATGGCGGTAGAACAATAGGATGTTGCTGTTACTTGTTAAATATGGATTGCACGTTGGACACTGGAGATTTACATGACACAATATTTTACGTCAGTGCTATGAATTCAAATGAAATACCGAGTTGCGCCACAAACGATTAGAAATTGAATAATAGCTAATTATTATTAAGACATGTAAAAATCTAACAAAAATGTCAAAGCCAATGGTCAATACATACTTCAAGAACAAAAATCCTAAAGTGTTTCAATATTTCAAAAACAGAACTTGTGTTTTATATAATAAAAATAACTGGATTAAAAAATATGAACGTACAGTGACATTCTGCGATTAGACAGATGGGCATACAGATAAGATTGACTTGGGCTGAAGCCCAGTGGGGATGTTGATGTTGTAGTTTCAATGAGCAAGGCAGAGGCAAAAAGCCTGATATGGACAGTGATGGTGCCGAGATGGCAGAAGCAGTGGAATAGAGATACTAAGGGCAGGCATTTATTTCAAGTACAGAGGAAAGTCGAGGAGGGGAGGATGGCAGGAAGGGACAGAAGAGAGGGAGTTATTTTTTACAAAATGAAGGGTGGGACACAGCCATTTGAATACGACCTTATATGTGATAGGAAAACATTCAAAAGCAAAGTGTGATTATTGACAGGAAACAGAGAGCGTGGAGCATGTATTGCTACAGTGTGGGTAGTATCAGAGGGAAAGAGAGAGGCTGAGATTACGAGGGAAAAGGGGATACAGGAAATTAGTTTAAAGAGTATGTTTAGTAGAATGTCATTAGACATAGTCTCCAATATGTTGTAATCTTTTTTAAGATCAACGGGGCTCGCAGGTAGGATTTAGTTTCTCCCTGTCTCTGGCCCACACTCCAGTACAGTAGGTGGCGGTAATGCACCATAACGTTGGATGCCAACCGCCAATAAACCCCACCGAAGAAGAAGACGTGACGTTCTGCGCATGCGGGGTCAGAGTTGACAGTGGAGGAGTGCGGTAGCTAAGCTAACAGTTAGCAACATACATGTGGAGGGTACGACAGGAGGAAACACCAACTCTGTCAAAATTCCTCTACCCGAACTGTAAACTACTCAGAACTTCAACCACATCGAAACTAAAGAATATCAGTAGTTTACAATGAAAGGGTGAGTAAAGCCATTAAAAGAGCTGTCTGTGTTCCTAGCACGACTAAAGTTTTTTCTTGTCTTTTTTTTTTTTTCAACGGGGGGCGGGAGAGGTGGTTGCAATGCTAACGTTAGCTAGCTAAACCGTTTGCACGGTTAGGTAAAATAACAGCACCATAGTAATTTTCGTCTCTACCAGTTATTAGACACAGTATCTCATTGGTTAACTAGTTAGCAAATAACATATTTAACCTGCTAAGTGTGGCTAGTAGCGCGTGCATTTCCCATCAAATTAAACTTTGACCAAAAAGTCGGATAAGTTTGTAACATGCCTGTTAGTTCGTGTAGCTAGTTAGCTAACTAACGTTAGCTGGATTTCGAAACGTTTGAAGTCCGCTCTACTTTGACGCAACTATAGTTAATTACTAGGCTACTTTACGCCACTCAACTCTAAGCTTGTTCAACTAGCAACGTTAGCTAACGTTAGCTACTTTACTTGGCTAGGTAGCTAACGCTAGCTAATTTGATTTAGAACAAATTAGATTAAAACTGTAACAGTACTGCCTATTAGCATGCTGACGTTGGTCAGTAAATTGACAATCATATTTAGCCATTGTCTAGTATTACTGATTTCTGTGAAGGAGTGTATTTCGCTGACGTTAACTAGTTTTATTAGGCAATCTTAAAATTACTCAAGTAACCCATTGATTCAACTACTGTTTGGGGCGTGAGCATCAACCATAAACCACAACCTGCTCTGAGCATTTTGTATTATTCTGTACGTATTCATATTATACTGTGCATTCATAAAGTATTCCGACGCCTTGAGTTTTTCCACATTTTGTTACATTACAGCCTTATTCTAAAATAGATTTTTGTTTTTTGCCTCAACAGGTGATTTATTAAACATTAAAATATTACATTTACATAAGTAGTCAGACCCTTGACTCAATACGTTATTGAAACAGCAATTACAGCCTTGAGTCTTCTTGAGTATGATGCTACAAGCTTGGCACACCTGAATTTGGGCAGTTTCTCCCATTCTTCTCTGCAGATCCTCTCAAGCTCTGTCAGGTTGAATAGGGTGTGTCGCTGCACAGCTATATACAGGTCTCTCCAGAGATATTAGATCAGGTTCAAGTCTGGGCTCTGGCTGGGCCACTCAAGGACATTCAGAGACTTGTCCCGAAGCCACTCCTGCGTAGTCTTTTCCCCAGTCTGAGGTCCTGGGCACTCTGGAGCAGGTTTTCTTGAGGGTCTCTGTACTTTGTTCTGTTCCTCTTTCCTTCGATCCTGACTAGTCAAATCAAACTTTATTTGTCACATACAAATACAACAAGTGTAGACCTTACCGTGAAATACATACTTACAAGCCCCTAACCAACAGTGCAGTTCAAGAAGAGTTAAGAAAATATTTACCAAATAGACTAAAGTAATTTAAAAATAAGAATAAAAAGTAACACAATAACAATGCTATGTACAAGGGGTACTGAGACGGTGTGCGGGGGTACAGGTTAGTTGAGGTAATTTGCACATGTAGGTAGGGGTGTTGTGACTGCATAGATGATAAACCGCTGAGTAACAACTGTGTACAAAAGGGAGGGGGGAGTCAAGGTAAATAGTCCGGTGGCGATTTTATTAATTGTTCAGCGGTCTTATGGCTTGAGGGTAGAAGCTGTTTAGTAGTCTTTTGGTCCTAGACTTGGCGTTCCGGTACAGCTTGCCTGCCGTACTTGAAACACTCTCAACCCACTCCACTACAGCCCCGTCGATGTTAATGGGGGCCTGTTCAGCCCTCTTTTTCCTGTAGTCAACAATCAGCTCCTTTGTCTTGCTCACATTGAGGAGGTTGTTGTCCTGGCGCCATACCGCCAGTTCTCTGACCTCTCTATACGCCATCTCATCGTTGTCAGTGATCAAGCCTACCACTGTTGTGTCGTCAGCAAACCTAATGATGGTGTTTGAGTCCAGTTTGGCCACGCAGTCATGGGTGAACAGGGAGTACAGGAGTGGACTAAGTACACCCCCCTGAGGGGCCCCAATGTTAAGGATCAGCGTGGCAGAGGTGTTGTTGCCTACTCTTACCACCTGGGGGAGGTCTGTTGGAAAGTCCAGGATCCAGTTGCAGAGGGAGGTGTTGAGTCCCAGAGACCTTAGCTTAGTGATGAGCTTCGTGGGCACTATGGTGTTGAACGTTGAGCTGTAGTCAATGAACACCATTCTCACATAGGTGTTCCTTTTGCCCAGGTGGGAAAGGGCTGTGTGGAGTGCGATTTAAGATTGCGTCATCTGTGGATCTGTTGGGGCGGTATGCGAATCGGAGTGGGTCTAGGGTGTCCGGGAGGATGCTGTTAGCCATGACCAGTCTTTCAAAGCACTTCATGGCTACTGACGTGAGTGTTATGGGGCGGTAATCATTGAGGCAGGTTGCCTTCGCTTCCTTGGGCACAGGGACTATGACGGTCTGCTTGAAACATGTAGGTATTACAGACTCAGAGACTCAGAGAGGTTGAAAATGTCAGTGAAGACACTTGACAGTTGGTCCCCACATCCTTCTGAGTACATGTTCTGGTAATCCTTCTGGTCCAGCGGCTTTGTGAATGTTGGACTAGAGGTCGACCGATTAATCGGAATGGGCCGATTTCAAGTTTTCATAACAATCGGGAATCTGTATTTTTGGGCGCTGATTTAAAATAATAAAATTACACCTTTATTTAACTAGGCAAGTCCGTTAAGAAAACATTCTTATTTTAAATGACGGCCTATGAGCGGTGGATTAACTGCCTCGTTCAGGGGCAGAAAGACAGATTTTCACCTTGTCGGCTCGGGGGATCCAATCTTGCAACCTTACAGTTAACTAGTCCAACGCAATAACGACCTGCCTCTCTCTCGTTGTACTCCACAAGGAGACTGCCTGTTACGCAAATGCAGTAAGCCAAGGTAAGTTGCTAGCTAGCATTAAACTTATCTAATAAAAAACAATCAATCATAATTACTAGTTAACTACACATGATTGATGATATTATCTAGCGTGTCCTGTGTTGCATATAATCTGACTGAGCATACAAGTATCTAAGTATCTGACTGAGCGGTAGTAGGCAGAAGCAGGCGCGTAAACATTCATTCAAACAGTACTTTCGGGCGTTTTGCCAGCAGCTCTTCGTTGTGCGTCAAGCACTGCGCTGTTTATGACTTCAAACCTATCTACTCCCGAGATGAGGCTGGTGTGACCGAAGTGAAATGGCTGGCTAGTTATCGCGCGCTAATAGCGTTTCAAACTTCACTCGCTCTGAGCCTTGGGGTGGTTGTTTCCCTTGCTCTGCATGGGTAACGCTGCTTCGATGTGGTGGCTGTTGTCGTTGTGTTGCTGGTTCGAGCCCAGGGAGGAGCGAGGAGAGGGACGGAGGCTATACTGTTACACTGGCAATACTAAAGTGCCTATAAGAACATCCAATAGTCAAATGTTAATGAAATACAAATGGTATAGAGGGAAATAGTTCTATAATAACTACAACCTTAAACTTCTTACCTGGGAATATTGAAGACTCATGTTAAAAGGAACCACCAGCTTTCATATGTTCTGAGCAAGGAACTAAATCGTTAGCTTTCTTACATAGCACATATTGCACTTTTACATTCTTCTCCAACACTTTGTTTTTGCATTATTTATACCAAATCAAACATGTTTCATTATCTACTTGAGGCTAAATAGATTTTTATTATCGTTGATGCACTTATTGATGAAGCCGGTGACTGGGGTGGTTTACTCCTCATGCCATTGGATGATTCCCGGAACATATTCCCCTCTGGGCTAGCAAAAGTCCTGTAGTGTAGCATCCATGTCATCTGATCGTTGCATCCACGTCATCTGACCACTTCCGCATTGAACGAGTCACTGGTACTTCCTGCTTTTAGTTTTTTAATTATGGTCAGATTTGCCAAATGGAGGACAGGGGAGAGCTTTGTCTGCATCTGTGTGTGGCGTAAAGGTGGTCTAGGATTTTTTTCCCCCTGTGGTTGCACATGTGACACGCTGGTAAAAATGTGGTTAAACTGATTTGCTTGCCTGCATTAAAGTCCCCGGACACTAGGAGGTCCACTTCTGGGTGAGCATTTCCTTCTTTGCTTATGGCCTTACAGTTGGTTGAGTGCGGTCTTAGTGCCAGCTTCATTCTGTGGTGGTAAATAGACTGCTACGAATAATATAAACTCATCAAAAAAAGAAACGTCCTCTCACTGTCAACTGTGTTTATTTTCAGCAAACGTAAGATGTGTAAATAGTTGTATGAACATAAGATTCAACAACTGAGACATACACTGAACAAGGTCCACAGACATTTGACTAACAGAAATGGAATAATGTGTCCCTGAACAAAGGGGGGGTCAAAAGTGACAGATCTGGTGTGGCAACCAGCTGCATTAAGTATGGCAGTTTATCTCCTCATGGACTGCACCAGATTTGCCAGTTCTTGCTGTGAGATGTTACCCCACTCTTCCACAAAGGCACAAATGGGGGGGAAAGCCCGAGCCCTCCGATCCAACAGGTCCCAGACGATCTCAATCCCATTGAGCACTGGGCTCCTCGCTGGCCATGGCAGAACACTGACATTCCTGTCTTGCAGGAAATCACGCACAGAACGAGCACTGTGGCTGGTGGCATTGTCATGCTGGAGGGTCATGTCAGGATGAGCCTGCAGGAAGGGTATCACATGAGGGAGGAGGATGTCTTTCCTGTTAACGCACAGCGTTGAGATTGCCTGCAATGACAACAAGCTCAGTCCGATGATGCTGTGACACACCGCTCCAGACCATGACGGACCCTCCACCTCCACATTCGATCCCGTTCCAGAGTACAGGCTTCGGTGTAACGCTCATTCCTTTGACGATAAACGCAAATCCGACCATCACCCCTGGTGAGACAAAACTACTAATTGTCAGTGATGAGCACTTTTTGCCAGTCCTGTCTGGTCCAGCAACGGTGGGTTTGTGCCCATAGGCGACGTTGTTGCTCAGTTTTGCCGGGTGGCTAACTCTAGAAAGAGTCTTGGTGGTTCCAAACTTCTTCCAATTAAAGATGAAGGCCACTGTGTTCTTGCGGACCTTCAATGCTGCAGAATTTGTAAAAATCCTTCCACAGATCTGTCTCGGCACAATCCTGTCTCGGAGCTCTTCCACGCTCCATCAACTTGGGACATCTGGCATTGTGTTGTGAGAAACATGCACATTTTAGAGTGGCCTTTATTGTCCCCAGCACAAGGTGCATCTGTGTAATGATCGTTCCGTTTTATCGGCTTATTGATATACCACAACTGTCAAGTGGATGAATTATCCTGGCAAAGGAGAAATGCTCATTAAACAGGGATGTAAACAAATTTGTGAACATTTTAGAGAAACTTTTTGTCCCTATGGAACAATTCTGGGATCTTTAATTTCAGCTTCTGAACCATGGTAACAATAATTTACATGTTGCGTTCATATTTTTGTTCGGTATAGTTAAAGTTGCTAATTAGCTAAAATGCTTAAGTTGTCCGTGATGAGAATCAAACTTGCAACCTTTGGACTCGTAACCATACCAAACATCATACTAATTAGAGTAGCTCAGAATAACATTTACTATGATGCCTCTAGTCTGAGACCAGGCTGTTAACCAATGTGCTTTCAGGTAGTCGACCCCTATCCTATGCAATTATCTGCCAAGGTTACAAAATATCAGTTCCCAAGTGGATACTTTGTAAATGGCTAAGTTCTGTTACTGTAAGTAACACACAGCTAGCTAGTTGAAGTGAAGTTATACAAGGTAGCCCAATAATGGACCAAAGGAGCCTAAGGTTAACTCTTGTAGTCCAAGGTCCTTACATGTTCTGTTTAGAGGTGAATTGGCTCTGGATGCCAAAACAGCCAAATGCTCTATCTAAACGTGAATGGATTCTCAATTGCGGTGCAGTTCAGGAAACATAAATCCCTCTACTTTCATATCACATCAAAATAATTTCACAAATGCCAAATATACACTTACTGTTAACTGGTTTTAACACAGTTGCAGCCTACAGTATTTTTCAGTGACAACACGTTTGTGGTGTCTTCAGTTTACACACAGGGGTTCGGAGACGCAGATGGCAAATTAGCACAGGTAGTTCACTCCGTCTAACGGCTGTTTTCCGTTAACAAGCGTTGTAACTTGGGAAAATTGCCATTTGGGAACCCCAACACTATAAAGGTGTGTATCAATTTAACCTTTTTTTGATTTTAGAATATGTATTCCTTGCTGATATGAAACAAAGTTCTTATGCTTCCAAAACCGTACTGCAAGCGATGCACGTTAACTCCCCCGTACATAAGATGCGTTAGTCCAATGATTTGTGTGTAATGGAACTCAGTCATGATCAAGGGCTAGATACAATGTAGCGAACGTTTTTACAGTATATGTGGCTACGTGGTTTTATCAATGGGGACGAAAGCCTACCGATAGTGGATCAAATAACACTGATGTGTAGTTTCCATGTTGATACATAATCAAACCACAATTTCAGGTTGTTTGCTTATTTACTAAACAAGTTCCCCTAACAGTGGTTACCAAACTTTTTTTATAGTCCCGTACCCCTTCATTCAACCTCCAGCTGCGTACCCCACTAGCACCAGGGTCAGCACACTCAAATGTAGTTTTTTTGCCATCATTGTAAGCCTGCCACAAACACACTATACGATACATTTATTAAACATAAGAATTAAGGATGCACGATATATCAGTGAACATATCAGAATTGGACGATATTAGCTTCAAAATGCAAACATCGGTAACGGCCAGATGTCTAGTTTAACGCCGGCTTTAAAAACCGATGTCAGAGCTGATGTGCATACCTATATAACGTAGGTACATGATGTAATGACGCCACGTAACATTTTGCGCTACACTTTAACACAGCATTCCTAACCTAGCCCACAATGTCTGCTGTGTGGATAGAGCAGTCAACAAGTCGAGCAGTCATTTGAAAGAGTAAGACATTTTCAGCGAGACATTAAAGCTATCTACTGGGGTAACTAGCTTTAGCTTGGTACCTAGCTAGCACCAATACAACCAGCCTGAAAACAATGAGCAGTAGAACCTGCAGTCATTTTCATTATTTTTAGCAAAGATTTAGGAATCCTTGTAAGTTGGTGTTCGCCTATGGAAATTGAACTTCAATTCATGAAAATAAATAGCTAGCCAGCTACTTAACCCTGTTGCCCAAAGCTAACGTTATAAGCAGCCAGCTAGCTTCATCTGGCTAGTGATGCCCGACCAGACCTGGTTATGTGTTGTGAAGCTAGCCACAATAAGGATTAGGCACAATAGTTGAATTTTCGGTTTGCTTTCAAAATAAGTGTCATTGACAGTGACGCAAATGAATAGAAATAGAATAATTGTCATACTTTAATTTTGAAGGCTAACCGCAAAGTCCACTATTGTAGCTAATCATTATTGTGGCTAGCTTCACATAGATGGGTCCGACCACCATTAATCAAATAAGAGCTGTCTTATAAATTAGGGTTAATTTAATGACATCTGGATTACATTGTTTTCCTATGTTTTTGGGAAAGAACATTGTTTGCATTCATGAGCTAGCAAGCTTTTTTTAATGAGCAGCACTGTAGGATGCGCGAGACAACTTTACCACCATCATAGCATACGTATTGATGAATCGTTGTGACATATGAAATTAATGATAGTGTAATTAATATGTATTAACTTAGTCAAATTAATGAACGCGTTAAATTATTGTGACGTGTAGTATTATTCAGGTCCTGATTGGTCAACAAGCTTTTTTGACATGGAAAGACCCAAACGGCGTTACGTAGAAAACCTGATTGAGAATGAAACGACTGAACAAATTAACAACAAAACAGCACAGCAAGTAAATGAAAGAAATAGGTTTTGATGACATTTTACTGGTAATGGGGACATACGTAAATGCCAACAAAATACATTTTTGGTGCGTGTGTGTAACCTTTATTTAACTAGGCAAGTCAGTTAAGAACAAATTCTTATTTACAATGACGGCCCGGGCAACGCTGGGCCAGTTGTGTGCCGACCTATGGGACTCCCAATCACAGCTGGTTGGATTTGAACCAGGGACCTCTGCGTCAACTACTTAACTGTAACAGAATGCTTAAAATGCCACTTTTTTTTTGTCAAGGAAAATGTCAGATATCGGTATTGGCCAAAAATGTAATGTCGGTGCATCACTAATAAGAATGAGTGAGTTTTTGTCACAACCCGGCTTGTGACGAAGAGCTCTTATAGGACCAGGGCACAAATAATAATATAAAAATTATCAGTAATTTTGCACGTTATTTAGCTATCTTATATATAAAACCTTATTTGTTCATTTTAAAAAATTAATGAGAAGGGTGTGCTTGAAAGGATGCACATAACTCTGCAGTGTTGGGTTGTATTGGGGAGAGTCTCTGTTTTAAGTCATTTTCCACACACAGTCTGTTCCTGTATTTAGTTTTCATGCTAGTGAGGGCCGAGAAGCCACTCTCGCATAGGTACGTGGTTGCTAAGGGCATCAGTGTCTTGCCAAGGCAAATCGCTGAGCGCAGCCATATCCAGAAATCTGGCAATAGCTTCTGATTAAATTAAAATTTCACTGAACTGCTTGTTGCAATTTCTATGAGGCTCTCTTGTTCAGATATCGGTAAGTGGACTTGCATGAAAGGATAACGAATCCAGTTGTCATCCATTTCGGGAAAGTAATTGCGCACCCAGCTCACTCGGGTGCTTCCCTATATCACATTTGACGTTGTCCGTCAGCTTGAGTTCATTTGCACACAAAAAAAATAATCCAATGATGGAAAGAGCTGTGTGTTGTCCTTGTTAATGCAGACAGAACTTAACCATAGCCTCAATTTTGTCCCTCACATTGAGTGTAGTTGCAGAGACTCCCTGTAATCCTAGATTCAGATCATTCAGGTGAGAAAAAACATCACCCAGATAGGCCAGTCATGTGAGAAACTTGTCATCGTGCAACCGGTCAGACAAGTGAAAATGGTCAGTAAAGAGAACTTTAAGCTAGTCTCTCAATAAAAAATAAAAACCGTCAATACTTTGCCACTTGTTAACCAACGCATGTTGTAAAAGCGTTACATGGTCGCTGCCCATATCATTGCATAATGCAGAAAATACACGAGAGTTCAGTGGCCTTGCTTTAACAAAGTTAACCATTTTCACTGTAGTGTCCAAAACGTATTTCAAGCTGTCAGACATTCCCTTGGAAGCAAGGGCCTCTCAGTGGATGCTGCAGTGTACCCAAGTGGCGTCGGGAGCAACTGCTTGTACGTGCGTTACCACGCCACTATATCTCCCTGTCATGGCTATTGTGCCATCCGTACAGATACCAACATATCTTGACCAACAAAGTCCATTTGTCACAAAGCTGTCCAGTACTTTAAAAAATATCCTCATGTTGTCCTAGTTTCCAGTGGTTTGCAGAAGAGGATGTCTGTCCTTAATTGACCACCCATAAACATAACGGACATATACCAGGAGCTGTGCCAGGCCCGCCACGTCTGTTGACTCATCCAACTGTAACGCATATAATTCACTGGCTTGTATACGAAGAAGTAATTGTTTCAAAACATCTCCTGCCATGCCACTGATGCGTCGTGAAACACTTGTTTGATGAAGCCATTGTTTAGTTGGCTTTTTCCCACAGCATTGTCCCAGCCATATCCACAGCAGCAGGAAGAATTAAGTCCTCCACAATAGAATGGGGCTTGCCTATCCTAGCCACTCGGTAGCTCACCATATAAGATGCTTCTAGCCCCTTCTTATTTATGGTATCTGTTGCTTTATTACATGTCTTACTCTTCAAAAGTCATCTTTATTCTCACCTAAACTCATTTTCACATTGTTTTGTTTTTAAATGTCTGCGCAAGATTTCTCACGAGAGAGTAAAGGTTTTGATTGGTTAATTATTTGACTAGGCTACCTGTTTGACTTATTCACTGAACACTAGATGGTTTAACTTTATTCTTGGCAGTGAAACTAGGCTACTCGGGTTAGAAAAAAATATCACCCAAATGTATAACCCTGTTGAAAAATATAAATGTACTGTTTGAAAATGTGAAGATTAAAAATTTAAAAAAAATAATAAATACAATTATCACAATTTGTATTGGTTGTACCCCTGGGGGTACAGACTAATGGTGGGGTCTCAGAGCAGATGTCTTAGATTTGAATATTGGCGACGTCGCCAGGTCTCTGCTGTCACTATCCGGCCTGTCTGATTGCCGTCGAACACGTGACCAGCAGCTGTTGTCAGCATTGAGGTTTTAACATGAGTCGCCCTATAAATACCTCTGTGCGCTTCCAGGAGTAAATCAATTGGAGGCAAATGGTCAAACTCAAGAGACACGAAAACAAACTCTCAGTCCCAGAGATTGACATTTACCTAAACATCATGCCTAATCTTTCATGATCAAGGCACAAAGGAAAGGCTGTTTACATGCACAAAGATTGCATGTAACATGTCAGTCATCCCAATTGAATTAATGTGGGGTTTTGCCTTGGGGGGCAGATTTTGTGTCTGGTGTAGTGCTTGTGTGCCTGATGCCACTGTTAACCTTTTGGGATGACAGTTGGCAGCTGTCAATGCATCTGGGCTGGTCCAGGTGGCACACAGTGGCAGGAGAACTGGCTGCCCAGCCAGCTCCCTAGAAGAGCTCAAGGCAGCCCATATCATGTCCTCAGGCACTGTTAGACATCTGTGTTTACCAAAATACTTAATGCGAGTTGTGCCTTGGTCATGGTATGTGTACACACTTGTGGATCAGTCACTGTGGATATGAGTGCCACATTTAAAAGTAAGTGGACACCCCTTCAAATTAGTGGATTCGGCTATTTCAGCTACACCCGTTGCTGACAGGTGTATAACATCGAGCACACAGCCATGCGATCTCCAAAGACAAACATTGGCAGTAGAATGGCCTTACTGAAGAGCTCAGTGACTTTCAACGTGGCACCGTCATAGGATGCTACCTTTCCAACAAGTCAGTTTGTCAAATTTCTGCCCTGCTAGAGCTGCCCCACTCAACTGTAAGGGCTGTTATTGGGAAGTGGAAACGTCTAGGAGCAACAACTGCTCAGCTGCAAAATGTTAGGCCACACAAGTTCACAGAACGGGACCGCCGAATGCTGGAACGTGTTATAATGGTCTCCCTACCGAGTTCCAAACAGCCCCTGGAAGCACGTCAGCACAAGAACTGTTTGTCAGGAGCTGAAATGGGTTTCCATGGTCGAGCAGCCGCACACAAGCCTAAGATCACCATGTGCAATGCCAAGCGTTGGCTGGAGTGATGTAAAACTCGCCGCCATTGGGCTCGAGCAGTGAAAACACATTGTCTGTAGTGATGATTCACGCTTCACCATCTACCAGTCAGTGGATGAATCTGGGTTTGGCAGATGCCAAGAAAACTACCTGCCTTAATGCATAGTGCCAACGGTAAAGTTTGGTGGAGTAGGAATAATGGTATGGGGTTATTTTTCATGGTTCGGGCTAGGCCCCTTAGTTCCAGTGAAGGGAAATGTTAACGCTACAGCATACAATGACATTCTCAATGATTCTGTGCTTACAACTTTGTGGCACCAGTTTGACAGCATGACAATGCTCCCGTGCACAAATAGAGGTCCCTACAGAAACTGTTTGTCGAGATCTAATCGCTCAACAAAAGTGCCCGACCTCACTAATGCTCTCGTGGCTGAATGGAAGCAAGACCCTGCAGCAATGTTCCAACATCTAGTGGAAAGCATTCCCAGAAGAGTGGAGGTTGTTATAGCAGCAAAGGGAGGACCAACTCTATATTAATGCCCATGATTTTGGAATTAATTATTTGAAAAGCAGGTGTCCACATACTTTTGATCATTTAGTGTGTCATTTTGCTTGGTTGCCCAGCTGGTTGACTGTTCTGCTCTTGTTTCAGTAGCCGGATAGAGCTGGGGGACGTTACGCCCCACAACATTAAACAGTTGAAACGCCTCAACCAGGTCATCTTTCCCGTCAGCTACAATGACAAGTTCTACAAGGACGTGCTCGAAGTGGGAGAGCTCGCCAAGCTAGGTAAGACGAGACGGGCTTGCCCAATGACGTAGTCCCTTGTAGTCTGATATTGATGCACTTGTTTTGGTTGTTTACTTATGGAGTGTTGTGAGAAAATGCTACATGCCACTGATGTGTAATACCTCTGACCCCTATGTTTGTAGCATACTTCAATGACATTGCGGTGGGGGCAGTGTGCTGCAGAGTGGACCACTCTCAGAACCAGAAGAGACTGTATATCATGACACTGGGCTGCCTAGCGCCCTACCGCAGGTTAGGCATAGGTACGGTGCAGATCATTTTGTTTTCGTACATCGACAATAGCCAGCTTCACACCATATTCACTTGTATCCTCTTACTGTTTGCAGTTTTTTTACATGATATATATATATATATATATCTTTTTTTATATACATAATCTTAAGCAACCTAGGTGGGACAACCACATATCAGTCATAGCTACTATATTGAGGAAAAGGTATTTATCATCTGCCAAGTCAGAGCTAGTCACTGGTGTTGCATGTTGTCAAACTCCTGATCTTCTCTCTTGTATTGTGACCAGGAACAAAGATGCTGAACCATGTGTTAAACATCTGCGAGAAGGATGGCACCTTTGACAACATTTACCTGTAAGTCTATAATGAAGGATCTGTGTTCTGCGTCTTAAGGCGCTTACAGATGTGCCACTGTAAACGGCAATCGAACCACAAGAGACTCTGCCTACCGTATGTAGAGACCAGCGCTTCCAGTTGTCAGCTTGAATGTTGTCATTAAAACATTGTTTGATTGGTTGACAACTCCGCTCATTGGTCAACCATGTGCAGCGGCCGCTTAAGACTTAAAGCTAATTGTCGTATTTTGGCGTCTCGAGTGCCAAGCCAACAGCTCCGCTCACGGGAACGTGGACCACAAACCACAGCGCTAGCAAAACTGCCTGCGATTTGCCACCCTACCCATGGAAGTTTACCTTTGGTGCTTAGTCTGTAAGCTCTTTACTGTGCATCCCAGTATATCTAAATGGGCTCTTCTCATGTCCGTTCACTGTGTTGATGTGAAAGAACTGGACAGGTGAAAGCAATTGCCTGGTATGGGCATACTATACACCATATTGCTTTCACCATTTCTCTGTTTTCACATCAGTGCAGATGGAGGAAAAGCCCTGCTATTGAGATGCATCCTCAGTGGTCAGTTGAAAATGTTCGTCATCCCTTACCTCCTAATTCACACGCTTCTATCTGCGTTGACTCATCACATACCCTGCTGCTACAGTTTATTATCTATCCTGTTGCCTAGGTATATGTACATGTCTACCTCAATTACCTCGTACCCCTGCACATCGATTCAATGCTCGTACCCTGTGTATATATCCAAATTATCATGACTCATTGTGTATTTATTCCTTGTGGTATAATTGTTCTATTATTTATCTTCTCTGCATTATTGGAAAGGGCCCGTAAGTAAGCGTTCCGCTGTTGGTCTACACCTGTTTATGACGCATGTGACAAATAAAATGTTATTTGATTTGGATTCATTCTCTCATCTGACAGTCACGTGCAGATCAGCAACGAGTCGGCCATCGACTTCTACCAGAAGTTTGGCTTTGAGATCATCGAGACGAAAAAGAACTACTACAAGAGGATAGAGCCTGCAGACGCCCACGTGCTTCAGAAGAGCCTGCGCAGCCCGTGTGCGCCCCCTGGGGAAGAGCTGCAGAAGACCGAGTAGGGGCTGCAGCCTCTGGAAAGAGCATGGTCGTTCCCCCCTCCCCCAGAAACAGAACTGTGACAGATGCCTATGGGTCGACACATTCACCACTTTCTTCAAAGGATGTTAAAAAGAAAGAAACAAAAAATCTAAGTTTAAAAAAACAAAACATGGCATTTTTATTTTGCAAAAAAAGAGTCCCAATAAAAGATTTTTAAAAACGAATCTAAGGGTTCAGAATCCAAAAGTTCTCAGAAAAGCTGCAGACTTAAGACAGTTTAGAAATGTTGGTGGGGTTCTGTGTTTGCCAATCATACTTTTTGTGTTTGAGTTTTTAAAAGCGGTTATAAAGGGTAAGGGGACATATCTTTGGTGTCTGGACAAAAAAAAAACAATAGAACTGAATAGGGAAAAAATGTACGGTAAGAGACTATCGTTGACGAAGGAAGTCCCCAACTGGCAACATTATTGATGCTTTGAGTCGTCATGGTGACTCCTTCATAACACTGAACTCCAGCCCATCACCACCCGAGCCCAGGAACTTATGGGAAGTTTTTACTGGTGGGTTAGACTTCCTGTTTCTTCTTCTGGCAATATGCGAAGTGTGAGCCTTGCATAGGGGATGCAGTTGTTCTTCGTGACGTCAAAGCTCTGACGTCACTCCGGAGGTGGAAAGGAGAAATGAGAGCCCTCATAGAATGGGCATGAGGATTGATGAACAGTTTCAAGGTGTGGGAAGATTTGGGGGAGTGGATTCTCCTTTTGTTTCTGAATGGTTGTTTCTCAACCCATCTTTAATTCTCTCTTCAGCTCTTTTTTTTTTTTTTCTTCTTAAATGCCAACTGGCTCAGGGCTTCTCCTGGGCTTGCCACAGATGCTGTGTGAGAGTGTTCAGGAAACCCTCAAGAGTTCGGGGTGTGAGATGGGCAAAGATGTATGAGATCAAAGGATATAACTGGTGATGTTGATGTTTTTGTCAAAGTACAAAGATGGAACAAGACATCCAGTAGGGGGGGTTGAGTACCCAGTCTGTGTATTTACAATAATTGTGGCACCAATCTATTGTATCTCCATTTCAGGACTAGAGCAGTTCAATTGACTGGCTAAGATGGAGAGCTCTCTGCCTTGGTGGAGTGCATGAATGAGTTTGTTGTGGATGCTTCTGTTTAGATTGGCACTTTATAGTTAGCCTGAGTACTGTCTGGTACCGAGACTAACCTTTAGTAGGAGGTTGTAACCAAGTCAACTAGATTTCGCCAGTAACCTTTCTGTGCGCTTCACTCATGACCATCTATCTATTCAACATTGTGGGAAGGTTGCATGTTGGTTTGGGAGTTTCCTCTGTGGGCCCCTCAGAACAGAACCAGAAGCCCAGGAGAAACCTTGCCGACTGCATGCTGGGAGAGTAGTCCCCCCTCCACTGTTGTAAAAGCATGTTTTGTTTTCTTTGAAGAATTTTATATTTTCTGGAGCTCTATATTGTAAGACTTTTTAACCACCTAAATAAAAATAAATACTATTTGCATTGTGGGTTCATGTTTAATTCTTTGTATATCCAAAACCACTGTCCAAGACTGGGATATCGAGCAGATTGAAAACAGCATAATGAAGAAACCTATTTGAAACTAGTCCATATTGCACAAGCGTATTTCAGAGGGAATGTTGATCATCTCCTTATACTCAGATAATCTTTATTATCCCTGAGGGGCAATTTGCTCCACAGCAGGAAGTCCAAATACATGAGTATAAAAATGCACTATTGTACAACAAGCTCAAATCACTTTCAATGGTTTGTACAGTGATCCTGCTTGAGCCGTCAATCTTTCAAATTACATTCCAGGAGTATGACCCAGTACATATTTTGATTGGATCATAGACCGAATCTCTTGATTCCAATTCGTTTCAGTTTATCTACGCCTCTTTCTCCTTACTACTTGATTTTTGTGTTAGGTTGTGAGAGTTGATTGGATCCTGGATGCTGATTGGTTGATATGAGGGCGTTGTGAGACAACCACTCCCGCAACATACCATGACGTATTGGATATTTGTTAAATCATTATTTATTGAAGTTCTTGTCTCATCATTGATTCGCTGCATGCTAACGTGCCAATTATTTGTTTAGCATAGCAACGTCGAAGGATTAGAATGAAAAGACTGGGTCAAAACATGAAAAAGTAACTAATGCTGCGCTTGGATCGTCTTTCAATGAGAGCACGATGGTAAATGCCGTCACCGTAGACCGGACTTGCAGCCAGAGTTCAAATATCTCATCTTGCCGTGAGCCATATCATAATTTTCTACCGGATGTTGTTTAGCAGTGATTTGTTTACTGAAATTACCATAGCAACGCATACCATCGTGCTGGCTTACCTTTGCGGTCACCCGCATTCTTCTTTTTTAATAAATAAAAAACGCTTTCTTGTCCCGAAATGCCGACTGGTATGGCAGTTTTTGCGTCCCTCTTCTAACGCAGCATAACGACCAGCCGTCCCACTTGTAATTATTTTGGAATATTCGGTGAGGGTTGTTGACGTCGAGAGATGCTACTAGCCTCATGAATAGCCATCTCGAGACAACTCAAAGTTGCCGGGGTGTCACGTGTCCTACTTATATCAGTACAATCGTAACAACATAAGCATTATATTATATCAAATAAACCTCGCGTGGCAAATAAGACATTCACTGTTTTGTTTAGCAAATTCGACACTGGCCTCCATTCTAAAAATAAAAAAATATGCCACCTGCTGGAGGGAGACAGATTTTCCGCCGAGTTGGGCCTCTTCCTCCTCTCTGGGAAAACCAAAGTTTTGACAGGAACTAAATTCCAAAATGGGGAAGGTACAGGTAAGTTGCTAGCTAATTAATTTAATAATTTTCCTAATTCAGAAGTGATTTGCCAATCACAAGGGTGATTTGCCAATTTTTCCAGGCGGCCTTTTGATTGCATTATTTTGTTCACTAAGTAAGCTTGATGTGAAGCCTAGCTAGCTAACACTGCTAGCTAGCAAGCTGGGGGGTGGGTGTTTATATTTCCACGATATTGTTATCCCATGTACTGTGCATGTGAGTATGATTGTTGTGTTTTATTTCTGTCGTTCAAATTAATACTTCAAAAGAGGGCTTATTTTATGCGAACCTACTTTAACATCAGGATAGCAGTGCTAGTTAGCTAATGAGCTAACGTTAACTACCTAACAAGTAAGTTAGGTTCAAAATGGGGATGTTTATGGGTCAACTCACTTTGCCAACATCACGTTTGTTCGCCAAGAATAACCGCTATTGCCCGCAATATATTTCATTCAAGGCAGCATGTCAGATAATATTAATTCATTATTTTCAGGTAGCTAACTGGGATAGCCGACTCGCTCAGCGTTGGACTAAGCTCATTGTTTACATGTAAGGCCACAGTATCTTTAATTCCAACGACCTGGTTATTGGCAAGGGTCTGCTTTCCGCATATCGTCCCATCTTGTTGTGATAAATAGATGCAGCACAGTGTTATTCAGAATAAACACAGCTAACTAGTAGATGGTGATTATCACAGAATTTCAACCATATAAATGCTTAATAACAAAACGGTTGTGTGGCTCATGTCTGACCTTACAAATTAGTTGTTAACATCATGGGGCTACTTGCATTTGAGAGGACTGTTGTTGCTGAACAGCCGTGTCTTATTCATGAGTGTGCATCTGTTACATATTTATAATCAAGTGTTTTGTCTAGTCATCATCCCTCCTCACTCCTTGGTCTCTTATGTTTGGGTTGCAGATCGGCCAGGGAAGGGATTTGATGGTAGGCCTGCAAGCGGGGTGACCAGTGCCTGTTATACAGGCAGTAGAGTAGGCCAGGATGCCAGAGATGACAGAGAACCAGACTCCTGGCCATAAACCACGGTAAGGGCAAATAAAATCTCCTGCATTTAAGTTTTCAGGCACCCAACATTGTCTAGCCTCTTTATCCATTTTCTCTTTCAGAAAGAAGAAAAACAAGGAATCTCACAATGCAGGTGAAATATTGTTGTTGTAGTTTGGCCTTTCCTGTCATTTCCCAGCATTTCCTGGGAGTGACTCACTAAGTTTTTGTTTGTTTTGTTTGGTTGTCCTTAAGTTGAGAGACAGCGAAAAGAGAAGATCAATGCTGGAATTAACCGTATTGGGGACCTTCTACCATGTTCCCAGGCACTGAAGCAGGTAACACAGGCTGCGTTTAGACAGGCAGCCCAATTCTGATATTTTCATTAATTGGTCTATTGCCCAATCAGATCAGCTATTAAAAATCCTGAGCTTTGCAGCGGTCTAAGGCAGTGCTAGAGGCGTCACTACAGACCCCGGTTCGATCCTGAGTTGTATCACAACCGGCCGTGATCAGGAGTCCCGTAGGGCAGCGCACAATTAGCCCAGCATCATTAGGGTTAGGGAAAGGTTTGGACGGGGTAGGCCGTCATTGTAAATAAGAACAAATTCTTAACTGACTTCCCTAGTTAAATAAAGGTTAAAAAATAAAAGATCTGACCTGAAAAGATCTTATGTGATTGGTCAAAAGACCAATTAGTGCAAAACGGATCATAATTGACCTGTCTGTGTTAAACACAGCCACACACACACTCCTTTGTGTGTTTTTGCACCGAACCATAGAACTTACAGGCTCGGTTCTTTTCTCAAGGTGTGATATTTATCCTTTGGTCTGAGGCTGTAGCTCCTGTTGATATCCTGCTGTATGCGTTTGTCTTGTGTCAGTCTCCATGTAAATCCCATGCTGACATCCCCTTCGTCTTTAGAGTAAGAACATGATCCTTGACCAGGCCTACCTTTACATAAGTGAGCTGCAGAAACAAAATGACGCCATGCTTCTCGAAGGGGGAGAACGAGTACAAGGTGTGTGCTTCACAATAAGTAGGGTGTGACAGTTCATTTTCCAATTTGTTTGCTTGCATTTTACAGTGTTTGAGCGTACACGTCTAGTTGTGCCAGTCTGTCTACATACAGTGTTTGAGCGTACACGTCTAGTTGTGCCAGTCTGTCTACATACAGTGTTTGAGCGTACACGTCTAGTTGTGCCAGTCTGTCTACATAGTGTTTGAGCGTACACGTCTAGTTGTGCCAGTCTGTCTACATACAGTGTTTGAGCGTACACATCTAGTTGTGCCAGTCTGTCTACATACAGTGTTTGAGCGTACACGTCTAGTTGTGCCAGTCTGTCTACATACAGTGTTTGAATCTACCTGTGTGAGGTACTGATAATATATGCCATTTAGCAGATGCTTTTATCCGAAGCTGTTTTTGCATACATATAACATACAGGTGTTTGAGAATCTGTGTTGACGACCACTCATCCTTGTTGTCTCCAATCCCTGCAGTTGAGGAGATCCGGCGGCTGCGGCGTCAGCTGGACGAGCTGCGGAGGGAGAGCGGCCACTACATTGAGTTGCTCAAAGCCCACGACATCAACTTCCTGGACGACCCCACCGTCCACTGGAAGGGAAAGCTGCGCTGTGCAAAGGTCGCCAAAGTAACGCCCACTCACCAGCTACCCAAAGGAATTATTGTCTACTCCAATGGGAATGTGATATGCCCAGCAGGGAAGGAACCTAGTCCAGCTTCCGATCTGGGGAAGCAACCAGTCATGGCTGGGATTGTTCAGTCGTCTTGTGACATCACAGCAGGGGTTAGGGTGAACGTGGCTCTTCAGCACGTCAGTGTCCCTTCCTCTGCCCCTCCGCTCCTCCCTAAGGCAACCCTAGCCCCTATAGTGTCTACACCTGGCATGAAGCTGGTGGAACAGTGTGTAGAAGAGGTACCTTTAGCCCCCAAACTACCCCCCTCTGTGTCCTACATCACCCTCCAGGGTATCTGCCCACTCCCCACGGTCACTGCAGCCTTGCCCCAGCCTGCCACCCCAGCCCCTAGTCTCCCCGTTGCAGCCAGTTTGACCACCCCACTCTCGCTCCATCCTGTCCCCAGCTTTACAGCCCTTCCCCAGGTCATAACCACCCAGAACGCTGCCACCAGGACTATGAGCTATACGACTATCAACAGCAGCCCAACCGTCCTCGGGGCCAGTGCAGCAGGGAGCACACAGACCACCTGGACTACCTTACAGCTGGCTGGGAACACAGTGCAACCTGTCTGCCAGGCACTCCCCACCCCAGAGACTAGCACCTCTGGGCAGCAGAGTATCCAACAAATTGTGGGCACTAAACTATCAGTTCAACCCATTCATATTCAAATGAGGCCACAGGTAACCATACAGCCCCAGGCACCCATCACTGCCCATATCCAAGCCCAGCCTTCCATCCAGAGGACACCCCAGCTACGGCCAGCTATCCTGGCCCAGCACCAGCCCCAGCCAGTCATGGCTTCCCAGCCACACTGTACTGTCCTCCCTCAGTCAGCCATCATGCCCCAGCCTGCTGTGGTAGCCCACTCAACTATGATATCACGACCTCAACCTGCTGTACAACAACAGGCAACAGTCCCCTCCCATCCACAGACTGTCCTCATGACTCAACCCCAACCAGCTATGCTTCCTCAGGTCCAGGCTCAAGCCCACCCCCAGGCAGCTGTTAGGCCCCTCCTCCAGACCATGCAGGTATTGCAAATGAACCCTACTGGGACAGCAAATGCTGGGGTAACGACTCCCCAGAACACTAACAACCCGAGTGTTGTCATCCTACAGCAGGCCAATCCCTGCTCAGCCCAGTCGGTTGTCAGTGACGACTTAACCAATCAGACGCCTTGTCAGCACATCGTCATCATCCAGGCCTCCAATCAGCCTCCACCTGCACCTCCTCAGAAACCTCAGGTTGTCATGGTGCCCGCAGCAGCACCCAATCAGATTGTCGCTACCAGCTCCACAACTTCCACCACTGGGCAACAGATCGTTGGGGGTAAACAGTTGGTTCACATTCTACCACGTCCCGTCCCTCAAACCCAGACACCCCAAGCCCCCCCGGTTCCCCCGAACCCTCAGACCATCACTGTGAACGGGCAGGTGTTTGCCTTGCAGCCCATGAAGACCTCTGAAAAGTCAGGCTGTAAGGGTGGCCAGAGCAGTCTCCAGCTGATCCAGCCCAGCACCGCTGAGGAGCCCAGCACCACTAAGGAGCCCACCACCAACATGCACACCCTGGGAGCCCTCAGCAGTCTCAACCAGAGCATCTCACAGGACATGCCGTCGTGCATCTCCACCCAGAGTAATGTCCAGCGAACCCTAGCCTCACCATCCTACTCTATAGTGCCACAGCAGAAGCCATCTTCTGTCCCCATTTTAGCAGCTCCACACAGTTCCCCCGTCAGGCAGATCCAGATCCCCAGTGTGACTCCACACAGACCAGGGCTGGCGATGGGTACAGGGAAGGCCTTGTGGAGTCAGCCTGAAACAGCCTCAGTGCCCAGACCTAAGAGGGCCATCACCAAGAGGACCAAGTTAGTGAGTAAGAAGGAGCCCAAACAGGGACGGCCTGTCATTATCTCAGCGAAGCCAGTGGCTTTAACAGGGGACCGTCTGGAACAAGAGGTCCCTGTGCCTCAGGGAATCCCATCCTCTGTTGCTGTGACAGTTCAGCCAAAGCCACTCCCTGTCAGCACTACAGCTAACACACCCACAGTTAGTAGTAGTGAGGCTTCAACACAGACCAGACCTGTTGAGCTTAGTATCAACTCTACACTGTCCTCTCCTGAAGGTAATAGTGTGACTACTAGTTCATATAGTGGACCAACTGTCTCCAGTGAATGCACCACACAGAGTAAAACCTCTGTGACAAGTGTCACTCCGTGTACAGCAGCAGTTAGTAGTAGTAGTATTTTTAGCTCCACACAGAGTGAACTCATTATCACTAGTGTTGTGAGTCTAGCTACTGTCACTTCTGCAGCAGATAAGCCTACAGTCACTTCTACTGTTTCTTCTCAGAGTAAACAACCTGCGGTCGCCGTTAGTGACAGGTCCACTCACCTCAGACTTACAGACACTTCTACTGTTTCTTCTCAGAGTAAACAACCTGCGGTCGCCGTTAGTGACAGGTCCACTCACCTCAGACCTACAGACACTTCTACTGTTTCTTCTCAGAGTAAACAACCTGCGGTCGCCGTTAGTGACAGGTCCACTCACCTCAGACCTACAGTCACTTCTACTGTTTCTTCTCAGAGTAAACAACCTGCGGTCGCCGTTAGTGACAGGTCCACTCACCTCAGACTTACAGACACTTCTACTGTTTCTTCTCAGAGTAAACAACCTGCGGTCGCCGTTAGTGACCGGTCCACTCACCTCAGACCTACAGTCACTTCTACAGTTTCTTCTCAGAGTAAACAACCTGCGGTCGCCGTTAGTGACCGGTCCACTCACCTCAGACCTACAGTCACTTCTACTGTTTCTTCTCAGAGTAAACAACCTGCGGTCGCCGTTAGTGACCGGTCCACTCACCTCAGACCTACAGTCACTTCTACTGTTTCTTCTCAGAGTAAACAACCTGCGGTCGCCGTTAGTGACAGGTCCAATCACCTCAGACCTACAGTCACTTCTACTGTTTCTTCTCAGAGTAAACAACCTGCGGTCACCGTTAGTGACAGGTCCACTCACCTCAGACCTACAGTCACACAGAACAGACAGCCGGTCAGTACTACTATCAGCACTGTGCAAACTAGATCAGCTATCACTAATGGCAGTTCTAGACAGAGCAGATCTATCGGTGCCTCTTCCACAGAGACTAGATCTAGGTCTACGGGTGTGATGTCTTCAGCAGCATGTCAACCCTCAGTTAGCACTGTAAACTCAATAGGAAATAGACCAGTGGCGTCTCTCCAGTCTGCTCAGCTCACTTTGTCATCACAGGGTCAGACCAAGCCAGCCAACAGCCAGGAGTCTCAGCCTACAACCCAGACCCAGTCCCAGCCCGTGGCTTCTCCTTCGGGCCCCTCCTCTCCAACCCCCTGTTCTGGCACCCTGTCTTTTGCCTCACCCTCTGTAACAGTCCCCATGACCATGCCATCAGAATACAGGAAATGGGTCCCCTATAACAGACCCTCGACCCAGCAAATGACCATGCCCACTTCCACACCATCCCATCCTGCTGAGCTGAAAGTGACAGCAGTGTCAGGCAGGGAGAAGGAACCTCGGGCAGAAGGCCACCCCAGCGCAGCGATGGAGAAAGCGAGCGTGAGGAGTGATGCTGCTCCCTCTAGAATGGACTACACTCTCCCACAGCAGGTGTACGTGCTAGACCACGAACCCTTGGATCAGCCTCCAGCTCCTAACAGACAGACTGACTCGCTCATGTCTGGTGGCGCAGGTGGTGGAAGGGGCTTCTCTGTGGCGTCTATGCTTCCCACAGGCCACAGTGTCAGTTCCTCGCCTGGTCATTTTGGACCGTTTACTTTTGCCAGCGAGCAGACTGATATCCTGGCTATGTTGGAGCAGGACAGTCCTGGGAGGAGGGTGGGGGGCTGCACCGTGGACAACTCCACCTCAACAAACACCCCAACACCTGCATGGGAACCCAACTCCAAGTCCCAGCAAGCCTCCAACAATAAAGAGAGGAGTGCTGGACAACAGACAAAGCTCACCAAACAGATGGAGACTCCAGTGGCTAAACAGGTGTCTGTTAGGGTCCAGGCTGGAGATCAGACATCCGCAGTCAGACATCCACAGAACATCTCCTTCTCCCAGTCCCACTCTCACCCCCAGAGCCAGGCCCAGTCTGGTACTTCCGGCACCCTCAGCGTCAACAATCTGATCCGGCCCAGCTCCAGCCAACAGCAGGCCTACCCAGGCTCCCTCAGTCTGGCTGGGCAGCAGGGCTCAGTCCCATCCCCTGCGGGGAACTCAGCCCATGTTTCCCAAACCTCTACCTCTGTCCTTCTTCCCTTCTCAGGTTCAGTCCAGCTGAACGAGTACGCCCCCCTGATGAGGGTGGGTGAGCCGCGATACATCAAGGACTTTTCCAAGAGGCCAGCCCAGGATGATGTGATACTGTCCAGCAGTAACAAGCGACAGAAGACCTGCTCGTCGGCCTCTAACGTGGGCCGCATGGAGGTCAAACCCCTGGACCACAGCCAGATGATGGTACCCCAGCTACCCCCTACCACCTCATCCATCATGACCAGGATCAACCCAGACGGAGTGGGTACCCTGTTCTCGGGCAACACCTTCATGAGTACAATGCTCCGACCCACCGAGAGCCACTGCACCCCCCAGCTGCCCACACAGGAACACAACCAACCAGGTGTGCTCCACCTGCCCCATGGCCACCCCCAGCATGGTGCACCCCAGCCAGGCCAACACCTTGGGGGCAACCCCTACCTGAAGCAGCAGCAGCAGCAACAACAACAACAACAACAACAACAGGACCACCAGGGGCACCACCTGTACCAGCTCCAGCATCACCTGACCCAGCCTGACCCTGCACACCTCCACAGCCTCCACCAGAGGGCGCTTCAGCAGGTCCAGAAGAAGCGGGGGCTGGTTGGAGGGGGTCAGAAACAACACCACCAGGAGAAGGGAGGAGTTCAGCAGCACCAGCATCAACAGTCACAACAATCACATCAACAACAACCTCAAACACACCAGCAGCACCAGCAACAGTCGCAGCAGCACCAGCAACAGTCACAACAACAGCACCAACAGCAAACACAACAACCGCACCAACCACAAGCCCTGTCACAGCAGCAACATCTGCAACAACAGCAGCACCAGCAGCAGAGCTCCCACTCCAGACACCAGCACCTCCAGCAGCAACAGATCCAGCACTTTGGGTCGCAGCACCAGGAGAAGAGCTGTGAGGCCCAGCCAGGACCAGCGGGACCCCGAGGTCACCACAGCAGCCACCTGGCCCAGGAACACCTCAAGGTACAGGAACTACTGAGGCTGTGTTGAATACATAATGATGATGATTTTATTATCTTGTTTTGTGGCTCTGAGTATACATTAAAAACATGTGCCCGCCCTCCATTAGGATGATTTACAATAAAGTCTGTTTTCTGTATGTTTTTATCCATTATTTTCTTCTCTCCTCTTTCCCCTCCCTTCAGTCTGATCAGGACCACAGCACCCTGCAGAGGCTGATGAGCTCTAGAAACCTGGAGCAGCACCTGACCTCCCAGCCCAGCAACCCTGCCTCCCAGCCCTCCGACCTGGGCTGTGCTCCCCCGCGCCAGGATCACCACCGCGTCTCCAGCTACTCTGCAGAGGCCCTCATTGGGAAGGGCTCGTCTAGTGATGAGCAGCAGCGCATGGTGCTTCATCTGCAGGCCACCCGCGGTACTACACAGGAACAGCCAGACCTACGGGGATACCTGGACACACCCAGAGTGAAGGGCAATGTCACACACAACCCTCAGAGCCGGCTGCCCCCAGACCACCCAGGTTCTGCAGACGTCCAGAGGGTCTCTGAGTGTCCTCCGTTTAAAACAATGGCCGGTGCTGAAGGGGGGCATCAGCTGGGGGGCTTTGAGGACATGACACCTAAATCAGGTCCCTCTTCTCAGAGAGGCCAGCAGGGGGGTTTCAGGATGAACCAGGGGCCTCCAGGGGATGGGCGAACCCGTGGGGGGTACAGTGGACCCCATCCTGGGATGCAGATTGGTGCTCCAGGTCTTACCCGGGACCAGGAGGGGTGTCATCAGAGTTTTATGCAGAGTCTCCTGGAGCAGACCGACCACCAGAGGGCAGTCCAGTGCTGTCCTCCGGTCAGTATGGAGTACGGCTGTGTGTCTGGCAGCTCTGTAGGGGACATGCAGGCTAAAGCATCCAGCCCCAGTGTTCCTCCCACTCAGAAGGCCCCAGCTATGAGGCTTGGGGAGTGCAACAAGGGCCACATTCCTCATGGTAGTGGGAACATGAGCACCCACCCAGGGGTACGGACAGGCCTCCCCCACCCCCTTACCCCCCACAACAGCTCTGAGCCAGGCCGCACCACAGCCTCCTCCAGACCGCCCACCGCAGTCAGCCAGCGCTCCCGCCAAATCACCCAGGAGGCCCAGAGCGGGAAGCTGAGGCCTGGAGAGCGACCACGGTCAGGCAGCCTGAGACCTGGGAACCCCTTTGAGCCTGACGTCCACCTGCTGGGTCGACCACAGTCGGGGAGTGAGGCGCGGCGCAGCAGTATCGTTCGCTTTATGGCAGACAGTGCCCAGGTCTCCGGGGACAACAACCTGGTGCCTGACCAACACCTGGCCCAGAACTTTGGCTTCTCCTTCATGCCGGATGGAGGAATGAACCTCCCTCCTATCAACGCCAACCCTACTTTCATCCCCCCTGTTAGCCAGACCAACTCCTCCCGCCCCTCGGCCCTGCTCCCCGTAGAGCCGCAGAACACCTTACCCTCCTTCTACCCCTCCTACCCCCCTGCCGCCCACCCCAGCCTGGCCAGCGACATCCCCATCCAGTACTTCTCCAACCAGATGTTCACCAGCCCCGGCACCGACAAGAGCAGTTCTGCCCCCCTCAACAACCGCTTCGGCTCCATCCTGTCTCCCCCGCGCTCCGTAGGGTTCGCCCAGGCAACCTTCCCCCTACTCTCAGACATGCCCCCTATGCCCATCAGCAACTCGTCTGGCATCACCCCACACCTGTCCAACTTCAGTCTCACTTCGCTGTTCCCTGAGATCGCCACGGCGATGCAGCCTGATGGTTCTGCCATGCCAATGTCCCCTTTGCTGTCGCTCTCCAACAATTCCTCTGCAGACTCAGGCAAGCAGCCCAACCGCCTCGCCCACAACATCAGCCATATCCTGGGGCATGATGGGAGCTCTGCCGTGTAGGTGAGGGGACTTAAGGTGTTGTCGTGCCAACGTGGCAGTCAGGAATGTTCTGATTCCATTTCAGACTAAACATTTACTGAGTTGTATTACGTGGAGTAATGTCATGCCATGGCCAATTGAATTGACAGGATTTCAACTGTTCTGTTTGGATTAAAGTGGGTGGAAGGGCTGATCTTTTCTGTTGGTCAGCTGAATGGTTTTTATCATATTATTTATGGTTAGTGTTATACTTTAACTTCCTGGCAGTTCTATCGATACCCTAACATGGCAGTGGTTGCCCTAGTTACTGAAGTCATAGAATTTCACTGATCAGGCACTCCTATGGCTCTAGGATGGGGGAAATGAAGCTCGTAAACCATATGGTTTGCAAATAGGTCTGACTTATCTGCTAGTAAAATTATATGAAGAGTTTTGTAATTTCATTGACTAACTTCTAATGAGGATCCATTCTCAAACTTAAATTGACTAACTTAAAATCAGGGTGTACAGTACAGAATATATGAGATGTTTTGTAAATAAGTTTATGATAATTGTTAGTTTGATATGTGTGTATCTGTAAATAAATAAAGTTGATTACATTTTTTTTATTGATTAGAACCATGTCTGTAAATGTCCAGTTGTCATCAGTTTCCCTCCCTAAATAGTCACAGTACTATAGGGGCCTTCAGTTGGGTGAAGGACAAATCAAGTGAGGGATGAATCTGAAAGTCTTTGAAAGAAGAGTCTTTGATTACACCTAATTTCAATTTTGTGCAAACCATTTAACAGGGTTAAAATGAAATGCAAAAACAACCAAGGAAATGTCATTATAAGCTTTATTTACATGCAATAGTGCTTCTGCCTGTGTAACCACGATGTCTACACACATAAAGATGGGTTATAGATTCAGGAACTCCTTCATTTTGATCTCAGATGCCTCGTGGGGAAGGCTAATACTGATGCACCTAGTTGTGAGGGAAGAATAATACTGGCACGCCAGTCAGATTCCCTCACAAGGCACAGTCGTTTGGAGTAGTGGCCAGCATAAACAGACTGTCATTTCTGTCTAGAATAAAATGGAGCAGATTAAACTTCCAGAATCTTTCCCATTCAGCGATAAGGGGAAAAAAATCATGCTCCCAAAAATAAATAACTATACAATATATAAATCTCTCTGTTCTGTAAAAATAACAAAAGGCAGAATGCTTTGAAGTTGCATACGTCCGTTAATACTTTGTTAATGATGAAAAATGCATAATATTTCTCAGTTATTTCTATACGAAACGGAAGACGTTGAGAATCGCACCCCTATGACAACACAGAACAGGTTTGAAGTGGGAGTATATACACAACACTGCATCACAACATACATGAGGGTTGTGTCCAATGTGCATTATCATTGAGCATATTCAGGTAGTACCTCGTCCAAATGCTTGCTCTCCAGTCGCCTCTACTGAGCAGCACAACCCTGTCCATTGGTCTTTTATTTCCAGCTGAGGATAGTAAAATAACCAGATGTCTGAGTTGTGGAAAATGTGAATTCTACAGGGAATGACTGAGGAGACTGGTAGATGTGCTGCTGATGCCTGGTCAGAGAGACGGTGGAATGACACTTCTCTCCATCCTGTAGTATCTCATCCACATTCTATTGAAGATTTCATTTGTGACTTAAATCAGTACCAGGATTGGGATCACATTCACGAAATGCAGACATTAATATATACGAACAGAGATCTGTCTTTATAACACAGTAGGATTACAGCGTGATAACAGAAACTCCCTTTGTCCTGGTTGTAGCGACAGGACCCACAGATAAGTGTCTTTCAGTATGAACATATCCTTGTACACAGCATAAAACAACGTTTTTGTATGTACAAAAGCATAAATATATAAATATCTGTGATACAAAAATAAATACTTTTTGTTTTCTGTTTTTCTGATAGTGTTTTTCAAGTGTCCATTTAATCTGACGGTGTCAGGCAGATTGTTCTACCAGCGGTGTTTCACTCTGGAGGATGTTCACTTCCTGGAGTGGAAGTGCATCTTGGGATTCTGGCGTTGTAGCTGCTGAGGTTGTCGCCTTGGAGTTCTCCTCCTCCAGTGATAGAGGAGAGGGAGAGCAGGGTGGGTCTACACAGACAGAGGGGAGTAAAATACATGTTTATATAAAATGGTCATTTGAAATCTGCAGTGGGCATAACACACATTCATAGCTCCTTAAGCGTGAGGTAAATGCATAAGTTGCATAATGTTAAAGTTTTGTGAGAACGGACTTGTACCTTGATTGATGGCATTCTCCTTTATGATGTCCCCATTGTAAAAACGGGAGTTCCCCGTCAGGTCCTGACTGCTGATTGGCTGTTCTGAGGTGTTGAGTAGCTGGAGGGTGGAGTCTTCGGGCAGAAAGCAGTGATCTTCTCCGTCCCCATGATGCTCAGGCTCACTGAGAGGAGGGACATGTTTGGGTGAGAATGCTTCTATACACACACACGTGTACATACACGCACAGAGACGGACCGACTGACTGAAATTGAGGATGTGAGAACAGTCCTGTACATACCTGTTAGAGTAGTGGTAGACTGGGACGTGTCCGTTTGACATGGTCTGTGCTAGTAGCGTGCCACACTCCATATCATACTGCACATCCTCCTGCAACAGGAACAAGAGACATCAGTTAGACTTCTGTTATTCATGAAAAACAATGTGCTCAAAACTGATATGCTCCCAACAGGGATTTATCGGTGAGAAGCACAAGACACGAACTTGGTGAGCTTAGGTTCCCAATGGGGATGGAACTCAGTCTGACCTGATGTAGTCCTGGCAGGCAGTGTGTGGGCCGATGGTGTTTCCCGTTGGAGGTGTACAGTCCGATGGGTGGGTAGATGGCGTGCGGTGGGGGCAAGTGGGGGTCCAGGGGGCAATGCCCGACCAGTGCCAGGCCCTGCAGGGGCACCATGGTGTACTGGCAGGAGGAGACGGGCGACGCCACAGCTGGGAAACACAGGTCTGACATTTCCTCTGGAGGGGAGAAAACACAAGCACCGTTGTTAGACATGGAAGGATTCCAGGGCTGATATATCAAGGGAATAGTCCATTCAAAATGGCGTGATTGGTCAGTAACATTTTAGTCATTTAGTAGATGCTCTTCTCCAGAGTGCATTCATCTTAAGATGGCTTCAATACATCTGACAAACAGATTATAGTCAGTATATTTTTCCTCAATAAAGTGTCATAAAGGGGAGAGGAACTATACTTTTTTGTACTTTTACCCCTTTTTCTCCCCAATTGGTAGTTACAGTCTTGTCCCATTGCTGCAACTCCCCTACGTACTCGGGAGAGGCAAAGGTCAAGAGCCATCTGACCAAGTCGCCCTGCTTCTTCTTGACACACTGCTTGCTTAACTGTCCAACTGGTGACCGAAGTCACCTTGCAGGTGCCCAGCTCTTTACAAGGAGTCGCTAGAGCCCGATGGGACAAGGACATCCCCGCTAGCCAAACCCTCCCACAACCGCGACGACGCTGGGCCAAATGTGCGCCGCCTCATGGGTCTCCCGGTCATGGCCGGCTGTGACACAGCTTGGGATCGAACCCGGGGCTGTAGTGACTCCTCAAGCACTACGATGCAGTGCCTTAGACCGCTGCGCCACTCAGGAGGCCTCAGGAGGGGGAATATCTGAGATACTCTTTGAGTTCAAACAACTACAGTTGTTTTTGTGACTAAATCGAACTTGATCCAACAACTACTATCACCACCCTCCTCATCATCATCCTCGTCACTACTCACTCTCTTTGGCCCAGGCTCTCCACAGGCAGAAGGGGATGAAGGCTACGATGATGAACACGAGGGCCCCCAGGACCACGCCCACTATGAGGTAGGGGAGGTCGCTGGGGCGGGGCACAGGCCCCCCGGAGTGCTCTGGTCTCTGGGACGACGTCTCCGACGGGGAGGGCCGCTGGTTCAGACGAGCTGGGGGAGGGAGGGGTTCATTTAGTTGATGTAACATTTATTACAGTCAGGTTATCAAATTCATTCTAGAAACAATGTTGCTTTTTTAGCATTTCTCTGTGACAGTACACGTGTGAATGAGATGGCTATACAGGTAGAGACAGAGATCTGCTTACCTTTAGTTTCTAAGATAACCACGTTGCCAAACTCGCTCTCTCCCCCCTCGTTGAAGCTCTGCATCTTGATGTCGTAGGCCGTCTCAGGCTGCAGGTCACTGATGGAGTGCCAGTAGCGGTCACCCTCCACCACGTCCTTCTTATAGTCACTGTCGTTGTCACTGTCTGTCGGCCGGTAGAAGATGTAGAAACCGTAGACGGGGGTGTTGTTGACGGCAGTGTACTGTGGTGAGAAAAAATATGAAAGATTGAATATTAACAAAATTACAGTAATTTGAGTTTTCAGCCATTGGTATAAGATGACAACACAAACATAAAGGACACACAGCCTGTTCCACTCACTGTCCATTTGAGGATGATGGTAGTCTCGTTGATGGCTTCATTATAAGTGATGTATGGTCCGTCTACAGGGCGTTCGTTGGGCCTGCCGCCACCCAGCACCGTGTAGGCCTTAGAAGGGACACTGGGGGGGCTGGCGCCAATGACATTCACTGCCAACACACGGAACTTATAAGACATGCCTACAGGGAAACAGAAAGCACACACAGGTTAAAATAACCAAACAAACCTCTGTCTTTCTCTGACCACACTAATGGAGACCAGATGGTAACCGTGTTGATTACTTAGTCATTATTCAAATAGGTATGATTATGATGATTACTAAAACAGTAATGTTGATGATAATCAGTCATGCTAATGATGAGGATGATGAGGCCATTTGTCATGAGGGATAACGATGATGATGGTGATGAAGCTCACCTTTCTCCAGGCCAGTGATCTCCACAGACAGTCGTTGGGGGGGGATATTAGTGACAGCCACCTCCCATTCCCCCCCTCCCTTCCCTTTCAGCTTCTTAAACTCCACCCGGAATGACTGGATGGGGAAACCACGGTTACCGCGCGGGATCCACGTTACGTACGCAGACGTCTCTGTCGCCGTGGAGATGGTGGGCTTATCAGGGGCCTCGGGAGCTGTGGAAAAGTGATAGAAGTTAAACGGACATCAAATCTATTATTGGTCCATATTAATGCACACATAACCACACTGACACAAGGACAGACTTACTCTCAATAACACACTGAAGCTAAAACACTCAGACACAAGGACAGACTCACTCTCAATAACACTAGAGCCAAAACACTCAGACACAAGGACAGACTCACTCTCAATAACACTAAAGCCAAAACACTCACAGACACAAGCAGGTAACGTAAACAATGTACAAAGACTTACTGTGAGCTCATCCTTTAGTGTTAAAAGTGAGAGAGAGATCAAGACAGATCACATGTTAGTACAGAGTAGAAGAGTGAGGGGGTTAATAACAACTGTCAGGATGTTAGAAACAGCTGAAAGGGCTAAGAGTTAGAACTGTGGTCCATCTATGTTCCAACCATGCTGGACAGTAGGAGAGGGGGACGGGGACTTACGAGAGAGGCGAGGTGATGGTACTGCAGGAGTTTTAGGAGGCTCGTTCTGTCCCCCTGGACCCCTACGACCTGTTGGCGCGGAAACAAGAGTATTAGCAAAAAGACACAAATACCGGGGAATGCGTCAACATGGGGACATTTATGATAATCATTTGGATGAATAAATGAATCAATAGGTAAATAAATGTACCTTTGCCTGTCCTGAAGGTCATCATGGCCGGTTGTCCCAGGCCAGCACAGTTCTTAGCAGACATCTCCACCTCGTACAGACTGGCTGGCTGCAGCTTGGCCAGGGTCAGCTTGTGGAGAGACCCAGATATACAGCTGCTGGTCCACTCACCTGGAGGGTCCTCAATCTGATAGAGAGAAGAGAGGAGGCATTAGTTAGTTTGTGAGGACATGTAAAGACATATGTCGTTGTAGACAACATTATATAATATCTATTTCATTTAGCATTTTTTATTTTATTAGTTGTACTATTTAAATATTGATTACTGCACTGTTGGGTAGAGCATGCGAGTTAAGCATTTCACTGTACTTATGGATGTGGCAATAAAAGCGGAACTTAACATGTAGTTGTAGACAAATATAAATCTACACTGAATAAGCATAACAGTGTGTGTATTAGTACATGTGGGTTTCTGAGTTAACCAGCATGTACCTTTCTGTACTTGACGATGTACTCCACCACAGCAGAGCCGCCATCGTGGCGAGGTTTCCAGGTCAGATCATAGAAGTCGGCCTTGACAGTCCTGGGCTGGCTGAGGATGACAGGGGCCTCTGCCACAGAGATCTGCCCAGTCAGCTCAGAGCAGTCCAGGGTCAGCACGCTACCCGTGGCCCCGGGCTTCACTGGGACCTGCTCCCGCAGCACCTTGTCTGGGCTCAGGGGACACAGGCTGGACGTCAGCTTCCCTGACCGTGACGGGTTACTGGTTGGCAAGGTGACCAGTCTGGCAGCGGCCTGCGAGCTGCCCACGCCGTTCTCAGCCATGCACTGGTACAGGCCATCATCCTGTGGGCCCACGTTGATGACACGCAGCACGCGGGCAGACAGGCGGTGGCGTGGCGACGTGGCCAGGGGGCTGGCGTTGTGGAGCCATACGACAGAGGGGGTGGGTTTACCCCTGGCCTGGCAGCTGAAGCGTGCGTTCTCCCCCCACATCACTTCCTGTTGCTGGAGCTCTACGATCACCTGGGGAGGCTCTACAGAGACAGAGAGAGATGGTTAGTTTGTGTATTGGGAGTATAATGTAAGGTCATGTCTAGCATATATGCTTGAATAATGGCTGATTGTGAGTGACTGTATGGTTGTGTGGGAGTGAGCTTGATTAAGTCTTAATTAAGTCTGTCTGTATGGTTGTGTGGGAGTGAGCTTGATTAAGTCTTAAGTATGTCTGTATGGTTGTGCGTGCCGGCGTGTGTGTTCATGTATATTTGTGTGTGTGTGTGTGTGTGTGTGTGTGTGTGTGTGTGTGTGTGTGTGTGTGTGTGTGAGTGTGTGAGTGAGTGAGTGAGTGCCGTGCAGAGACTTTCCAAGCCAGTCAGTTGATGGTTGGCTGGTCATGAAGAGGCAGAATTCATTATCCCTTCAGCAGCCCTCACACTTTAATTAGTGCCAGCTGCTACGAGACGAGCACACAACCCAAACTCACACAGAACCAGTGTAAAAACACTGACCCAGTCCTGCTATGAGAGCTCTGCCTCCACACACATTCTAAATAACACAACCCTGCCCTTTTGTGTTTCCCAACAACACTCTGCCAAGCTCACACACACACAAACACACAGCACCCACTATTCTCTCGCTTCGCCAAACGGGAGTCAGTCTAATCATCAAGTCTCTCCTCACGAAAACCCCATCAAATGGAAGGACTCCATAAGCCAAGTTAACCCCACCTCACTGTTACAGTAACTCTGTTTCAAATCCTTTCACAACTTGTAATATGTGTCATCACACAGGGCCTTCAGAGGAACAGGAACCTACAAACCTCCATAGCACCTCATCTTAGTATCATCCTACTGAACCCAAAGTTTCGGCCCAACTCACCGAACACCAGCACGTCATACATCACTGTAGCGGCGCTCTCCGATCCGATGCCGTTGTCAGCGTGACACGCATACGTCCCTGAGTCGCCCTCGCCCGCCGAGTCAATCAGCAGGTTGCTGAGCAGAAAGCGCGTGTTGTTATGGAAACGCAGGTCCTGGCCGTCCTTGGCCCATGTGACCTGCGGGGTCGGGATGCCGCTGGCCACACATTCCAGAACCAGACGCTGTCCCTTAGTGACCATGATGGAGCGAGACACTGGGGGGTAGATGATATGGGCTGCCTCTGATGTTGAACCTAGAGGGAGGGAGGGGTTGTTTATCAATGAAGTCTAACTGGCCTTGTTCTAATCTTATTAAGAGGTATTTCAATGTTACAAATCACATCACTTTATCATGCTCATAATGAGAGTTTGGTCGTGTTTGGTCATGGTGACTCACGGCGTATGCGCAGGCGGTCAGTGGAGGTGGAGGTCTTGACTTCCTGTGTGACAGGGTTGTAAGCAGCACACTTGTAAGGCCCCTCGTCGTCCAGAGTGGCGTTGGCTATCTGCAGGTTCCCTGATGGCATGATCAGGTAGTTCCCTGTTCACAGACAGACAGAGGGAGTTTTTTAAACATTGAGGCTACACTGGGTAGGTACTGGATAGTGATAGGCCAACACAATTACAACTGGTCCGAGAGACAATTCTGTCGCTGTAATCCTCGGGCATAGACAGGGCAAGCCCTCTAAAGTGAGCTCCAAAAGTATTGGGACAGTGACCCACTGTTGTTTTGGCTCTGTACTCCAGCAGTTTGCATTTGGAATGATACAATACACTATGAGGTTAAAGTGCAGACTGTCAGTTTTAATATGGGGGTATTTTCATCCATATCAGGTGAACGGTTTAGAAAATCCAGCACTTTTCTACATATTCCCCCCATTTTAGGCGGCCAAAAGTATTGGGACAAATTCAAAAGTTTAGTACTTTCGAAAGTAAAGTTTAGTATTTGGTCCCATATGCATAGCGTGTAATGACTACATCAAGCTTGTGACTAAACATTTGTTGGATGCATTTTCTGTTTGTTTTAGTTGTGTTTCAGATGATTTTGTGCCCAATAGAAATGAATGGTAAATAATGTATTGGGTTATATTGGAGTCACTTTTGTTGTAAATAAGAATAGAATAGGTAAACACGTCTACGTTAATGTGGATGCTGCCATGATTATGGATCATCCTGAATGAATTGTGAATAATGAAGAGTTGTCATACCCCTCCCAAAAATGCTAACCTCCCCTGTTATTGTAATAGTGAGAGGTTAGCATGTCTTGGGGGTATGATATTTGTGCGTCTGTAACTTTCTCACTCATCATTATTCACGATTCATTACCGATAACCATGGTAGCATACATATGAATGTAGAAGTGTTTAGAAACATATTCTTATTTAGAATAAAACTGACTCCAGAATTATAGTGACTTGAGTATCCTGAGCGGGCTTAACCATTAAAGCCGGGACCGAGAGACTGAAAAACAGCTTATCAGGGCCATCAGACTGTTAAATAGCCATTACTATCCGGCCTCCACCCAGTACCCTGCCCTGAACTTAGTCACAGTCACTAGCCGGGTACCACCCAGTTACTCAACCCTGCACCTTAGATGCTGCTGCCCTGTGTACATTGACATGGAATCACTGGTCACTTTAGTAATGTTTACATACTGTTTTACCCATTTCATATGTATATACTGTGTTCTAGTCAAGGCCATCCTATTTAACTACTGTACATACACTATGCTATCCTACATAATCTTCAGGTATACTACATATTCTATCCACTTACTGTCCACAATGTCTATTCATCCCATAACATATATACACTACATGACCAAAAGTATGTGGACACCTGCTTGTCGAACATCTCATTCCAGAATCATGGGCATTAATATGGATTTGGTCCCCCCATTTGCTGATATAACAGCCTCCACTCTTCTGGGAAGTCTTTCCACTAGATGTTGGAACATTGCTGCAGGGTCTTGCTTCAATTCAGCCACAAGAGCATTAGTGAGGTCAGGCACTGATGTTGTGCGATTAGGCCTGGCTTGCAGTCAGCGTTCCAATTCATCCCAAAGGTTTTCGATGGGGTTGAGGTTAGGGCTCTGTGCAGGCCAGTCAAGTTCTTCCACACTGATCTCGACAAACCATTTCTTTATGGGCCTCACTTTGTGCACGGGGGCACAAAGTTGGAAGCACAGAATCATTAAGAATGTAATTGTATGCTGTAGCGTTAACATTTCCCTTCACTGGAATTAAGGGGCCTAGCCCGAACCATGAAAAGTAACCCCATACCATTATTCCTCCTCCACCAAACTTTACACTAGGCACTAGGCATTGGGTCAGGTAGCGTTCTCATGTCATCTGCCTAACCCAGATTCGTCCGTCTGACTGCCAGATGGTGAAGCGTGAATCATCACTCCAGAGAACGCGTTTCCACTGCTCCAGAATCCAATGGCTGCAAGCTTTACACCACTCCAGCCAACACTTGGCATTGCACATGGTGATCTTAGGCTTGTGTGCGGCTGCTCGACCAAGGAAACCCATTTCATGAAGCTACCGACAAACAGTTCTTGTGCCTACGTGCTTCCAGAGGCAGTTTGGAACTCGGTAGTGAGTTTTGCAACCGAGGACAGACGATTTTTGTGCGCTTGGTGCTTCAGCACGTGGCGGTCCTGTTTTGTAAGCTTGTGTGGCCTACCACTTCACGGCTGAGCTGAGCTGTCACAATACCATCACTTATAGTTGACCGGGGCAGCTCTAGCAAGGCCGAAATTTGACTTGTTGGAAAGGTGGTATCCTATGACGGTGCCACATTGAATGTCACTAAGCTCTTCAGTACAGGCCATTCTGCTGCCAATGATGGTCTATGGAAATCGCATGGCTGTGTGTTTGACTTTATACACCTGTCAGCCAACAAGTATGGTTGAAATAGCCAAATCCACTAAGTTGAAGGGGTTTCCACATACTTTTGTAAATATATATATACACTACCGGTCAAAAGTTTTAGAACACCTACTCATTCAAGGGTTTTTCTTTATTTTTACTATTTTCTACATTGTAGAATAATACTGAAAACATCAAAACTATATAATAACACATATGGAAATATGTAGTAACCAAAAAAGTGTTTAACAAATAAAAATATATTTGAGATTTGAGATTCTTCAAATAGCCGCCACCCTTTGCCTTGATGACAGCTTTGCACAGTCTTGGCTTTTCCAACAGTCTTGAAGCCACACATGTGGAGATCATCCATTCACCTACTCTGCATCTCACAAAGACATGGCAGTTGGAACCAAAAATCTCAAATTTGGACCTCTTCTTATTGGTGTCCTTTAGTAGTGGTTTCTTTGCAGCAATTCGACCATGAAGGCCTGATTCACGCAGTGTCCTCTGAACAGTTGATGTTGAGATGTGTCTGTTGCTTGAACTCTGTGAAGAATTTATTTGGGCTGCAATATCTGAGGTTGGTAACTCTAATGAACTTATCCTCTGCAGCAGAGGTAACTCTGGGTCTTCCATTCCTGTGGCGGTCCTCATGAGAGCCGTTTTTATCATAGCGCTTGATGGTTTTTGAAGAAACTTTCAAAGTTCATAAAATGTTCTGTATTGACTGACCTTCATGTTTTAAAGTAATGATGGACTGTCTTTTCTCTTTGCTTATTTGAGCTGTTCTTGCCATAACATGGACTTGGTCTTTTAACAAATAGGGCCATCTTCTGTATACCACCCATACCTTGTCAAAAGACAACTGATTGGCTCAAACGCATTAAGAAGGAAAGACATTTCATAGATGACCTTTTAACAAGGCACACCTGTTAATTGAAATGCATTCCAGGTGACTATCTCATGAAGCTGGTTGAGAGAATGCCAAGAATGTACAAAGCTGTAATCAGGGCAAAGGGTGGCTACTTTGAAGAATCTCAAATATAAAATATATTTGTATTTGTTTAACACTTTTTTGGTTACGACATGATTCCATGTGTGTTATTTCCGTTTTGATGTCTTCGCTATTATTATACAATGTTTGAAATAATGAAAAATAAATAAAATCCTTGAATGAGTAGGTGTCCAAACCTTTGACGGGTACTGTATATTTATTTATACTCCGGACTCCAACATTGCTCATACTAATATTTCTATATTTCCTAATTCCATTATTTTACTTTTTGATGTGTGTATTGTTGTGTATTGTTAGATATTACTGCACTGTTGGAGCTAGGAACACAAGCATTTTGCTACACCCGCAATAACATCTGCTAAACATGTGTATGCGACCAATAAAATGTGATTTGATTTGATTTAGGCCTACAGCACTTTCAACAACAGAGTGCACTGTCAGCACCAGCCACATGGTGGTGTCCTTGAGTCTCACAGAGAGACAGCCAGTGAACTCTCCTCAACGTGGTTATCATTTCCCTCTCTCTCTGTAAGCCACACATCCTCTCCTAAGGCTCCCAGCCATCTACATATCAGCCACAGAGAGGGCCTTTTTCTCTCAAATAACTCAAGAAATAAATGGTTGCAAAATAAACAAGAGTATTCCCATGTTTCAACATTACCCAGATAATTGCCTGCAGTTTAATGATGGGCCAGATAGCTCGGATAGATACAGCATTCCAGTAATCCAGGGAAAGATATAGTGAAAGAGAGAGAGATAAAGAGAGGGGGAGCGAAAGAGAGAGAGAATGCCAAAGAGAGAGAAAAAGTATTAATTACAGTAGAGTACAAGGAGAGAGAAAGAGGGAGGAAGTGAGAGGGGGATAGAATGCAAACTAGACAGGGAGAGAGAATAGGCCTGTAACAGAATGATCGATCCATACCCTTGGAGGTCTCGAGCCACTCCTGTTTGACACTGTAGCGGACCTGTGCCTTGGGCTGACTCTCAGGGAGGTGACATACGATCACAGCCGTGTTCCCCTCATCCACCTCAATGTCCTGCTGGTCGTCTTGTTCAAAGTCACGCAACTCTGAAATACAGGGAGGACAAGAAAGAGGTCAGGAGAGACACTAACACACACAGATACACATAAACATGTCCCACCATGGAGCCAACCCTGTCAGAGCACCACAGAAGCTCTCCCATAAACACAATTGCGGAATATACACACATTTGCTTCCTCAACCAAGCCAGCCTGTGTAAGTGCTCCAGTCTGTAGTCCATCAATCTGGAGCAGGATGACAACACAATAACTATGAAATGGGAAGATGGGAACTACTAAAATGGGCATTCCAATTCAAGGCAATATTCTATAACAGTGCAAATGGACCAGTCCAGCGGCCATATTGGGCTGTACCATTCTAGACTGTTTGATTCATTCTACTTCTATGAATAGAGCATGTGTGTGTGTGTCAGAGCTGAGCAGGGGGCTGACTGTGGGACAGAGACTGAGGGCCTGCCTGGTTAGTGGTTGGTTACTGTGGGAAACTGGAGAGGGATTACTGGAGGGCCATGTGCTCCCACTCTGTCCTGCAGACACACAGTCTGCACAGCACAGACACTGGGCTGACCTGTAACCCCTCACCCCCCTCAGAGGGGGCCGCAGGGGCTGGACCAGGGGTCAGAGGTGAGCGGTGCCTGCCTCTAGAGTTTCAGGGAAAGAACAACCAGTTTGGATTGGGAGGAAATTGCGCTGCTAGGCTTTAGAATGCTGATGTCAGAGTGGGGGAGTAGACTACAGGATATTTAAGTGTTGAGGGAGAGAGAAAGAAAACAGTTTAATAGAGAGAAAAATAGAGAAGTGGAAAGAGGGAACATTCAACAACAATGATCAGAGCTGTAGTGTATGCTAGAGGCAGGGAATCCAGTGGTGAAATGAAACAAAAATACAACTCCCTCACCTAATTAAATGTCAACCAGTCTCTCTTGATTTATTCTGTTTCACAAAGATGGCGGCGCTCCATTATTTTCAGAGGTGCACAGCTAGTTGTTATTCTTGGACCGTTCAACTCTTTGTCAAAACAGAAGTAACCAAGCCACTCATATACAGTGGACTGACTAGACAACCAGATATGGTTGTTTACACTTCAATGTAGATGAACACAGCTTAGTTAAGACCAGAGTTAAGGCATCTACTGATATAAACACAATAGTGATTCACTTTAGATGCTGACTATACACCTTTACTGTGGGTGACTGAGAATGCATGATGTTTTTTCATATCTGATCTATTTCCGGTGCAGGCAGTGTGTGTGTTTCTGGCTTTCTGGGGGAATTTTTAAAAAGGAGAGGGGAGCTACAGGGGTTGGCCTTGACAGGTGCCGCCCTCCCACCCCCCACCCACCTCCACCCAACCCTGATTCCAAGAGAGATGGGACGCACAGGACCTGTCATGCTGAGTTGTGTCCCTGTGTCCCTGTGTCTGTGTCCCTGTGTCTCTGTGTCCCTGTGTCTGTGTCCCTGTGTCTGTGTCCCTGTGTCTCTGTGTCCCTGTGTCTCTGTGTCCCTGTGTCCCTGTGTCTCTGTGTCTCTGTGTGTGTCTGGACAGGAGTAGAGTCTCAAAGAGAGACTGTGATGCTCCATTTGCTAAATGAATCAGGCCCTGTTTTTACAGCTACCCCCTGACTCCCCCCTCTGACTCCCCCAGGCTCTACTAAATTCCTCCAACTATACCTTTAACCCCCTCCTCCCCACACCTCTCTCTATCCCTGCATTCTTCCACTGAACTGCCCTGTATGTGTGTCTCTCAGGTGAGAGACAGAAAGAAACAAGACAAAGACAAACAGACAAAGAGTGTATAAGTGACAGAGTATGAATAACTGTAGAACAACTATATAGGAATAACTGTAGAACAACTATATAGGAATAACTGTAGAACAACTATATAGGAATAACTGTAGAACAACTATATAGGAATAACTGTAGAACAACTATATAGGAATAACTATAGAACAACTATATAGGAATAACTGTAGAACAACTGTAGAACAACTATATAGGAATAACTGTAGAACAACTATATAGGAATAACTGTAGAACAACTATATAGGAATAACTGTAGAACAACTATATAGGAATAACTGTAGAGCAACTATATAGGAATAACTGTAGAACAACTATATGGGAATAACTGTAGAACACTATATAGGAATAATTGTGTATGGAGTATGTGTGCATGGAGTGTGTGTGTGTGTGTGTGTGTGTGTGTGTGTGTGTGTGTGTGTGTGTGTGTGTGTGTGTGTGTGTGTGTGTGTGTGTGTGTGTGTGTGTGTGTGTATGTGTGTGTGTGTGGAGTATGTATTTATGGAGTATGTGTGTATGGAGAGTGTGTGTATGGAGTTTGTGTGTATGGAGTATGTGTGTATGGAGTATGTGTGAGTGTGTGTGTATGGAGTTTGTGTGTATGGAGTGTGTGTGAGTGTGTGTGTATGGTGTATGTGTGTATGGTGTATGTGTGTATGGTGTATGTGTGTATGGTGTATGTGTGTAATACTCTTAATACTCATAATACTCTTCCTGGGGTCTACACAGAACATTACATAATACTCTTCCTGGGGTCTACACAGAACATGACATAATACTCTTCCTGTGGTCTACACAGAACATGACATAATACTATTCCTGGGGTCTACACAGAACATGACATAATACTCTTCCTGGGGTCTACACATAACATGACATAATACTCTTCCTGGGATCTACACAGAACATGGCATAATACTCTTCCTGTGGTCCACACAGAACATGACATAATACTCTTCCTGGGGTCTACACAGAACATGAAACATTACATAATACTCTTCCTGGGGTCTACACAGAACATGAAACATTACATAATATTCTTCCTGGGATCTACACAGAACATGACATAATACTCTTCCTGGGGTCTACACAGAACATGAAACATGACATAATACTCTTCCTGGGGTCTACACAGAACATGAAACATGACATAATACTCTTCCTGTGGTCCACACAGAACATGACATAATACTCTTCCTGGGATCTACACAGAACATGACATAATACTCTTCCTGGGGTCTACACAGAACATGAAACATGACATAATACTCTTCCTGTGGTCCACACAGAACATGACATAATACTCTTCCTGGGATCTACACAGAACATGACATAATACTCTTTGTGGGGTCCACACAGAACATGACATAATACTCTTCCTGTGGTCCACACAGAACATGACATAATACTCTTCCTGGGATCTACACAGAACATGACATAATACTCTTCCTGTGGTCCACACAGAACATGAAACATGACATAATACTCTTCCTGTGGTCCACACAGAACATGACATAATACTCTTCCTGGGGTCTACACAGAACATGAAACATGACATAATACTCTTCCTGGGGTCTACACAGAACATGAAACATGACATAATACTCTTCCTGTGGTCCACACAGAACATGAAACATGACATAATACTCTTCCTGGGGTCCACACAGAACATGACATAATACTCTTCCTGTGGTCCACACAGAACATGAAACATGACATAATACTCTTCCTGGGGTCTACACAGAACATGAAACATTACATAATACTCTTCCTGGGGTCCACACAGAACATGCAACATGACATAATACTATTCCTGGGGTCTACACAGAACATGACATAATACTCTTCCTGGGGTCCACACAGAACATTACATAATACTCTTCCTGTGGTCTACACATAACATGACATAATACTCTTCCTGGGGTCTACACAGAACATGACATAATACTCTTCCTGGGGTCCACACAGAACATGACATAATACTCTTCCTGGGGTCTACACATAACATGACATAATACTCTTCCTGGGATCTACACAGAACATGACATAATACTCTTCCTGGGGTCTACACAGAACATGAAACATGACATAATACTCTTCCTGGGGTCTACACAGAACATTACATAATACTCTTCCTGGGATCTACACAGAACATGAAACATGACATAATACTCTTCCTGGGGTCTACACAGAACATGAAACATGACATAATACTCTTCCTGGGATCTACACAGAACATGACATAATACTCTTCCTGGGGTCTACACAGAACATGAAACATGACATAATACTCTTCCTGGGGTCTACACAGAACATGAAACATGACATAATACTCTTCCTGGGGTCCACACAGAACATGAAACATGACATAATACTCTTCCTGTGGTCCACACAGAACATGACATAATACTCTTCCTGTGGTCCACACAGAACATGAAACATGACATAATACTCTTCCTGTGGTCCACACAGAACATGACATAATACTCTTCCTGTGGTCCACACAGAACATGAAACATGACATAATACTCTTCCTGGGGTCCACACAGAACATGACATAATACTCTTCCTGTGGTCCACACAGAACATGAAACATGACATAATACTCTTCCTGGGGTCTACACAGAACATGAAACATGACATAATACTCTTCCTGTGGTCCACACAGAACATGAAACATGACATAATACTCTTCCTGGGGTCCACACAGAACATGACATAATACTCTTCCTGGGGTCTACACAGAACATGAAACATGACATAATACTCTTCCTGTGGTCCACACAGAACATGAAACATGACATAATACTCTTCCTGTGGTCCACACAGAACATGAAACATGACATAATACTCTTCCTGGGGTCTACACAGAACATGACATAATACTCTTCCTGGGGTCCACACAGAACATTACATAATACTCTTCCTGTGGTCTACACATAACATGACATAATACTCTTCCTGTGGTCTACACAGAACATGACATAATACTCTTCCTGGGGTCTACACAGAACATGACATAATACTCTTCCTGTGGTCCACACAGAACATGAAACATGACATAATACTCTTCCTGGGGTCCACACAGAACATGACATAATACTCTTCCTGTGGTCCACACAGAACATGAAACATGACATAATACTCTTCCTGGGGTCTACACAGAACATGACATAATACTCTTCCTGTGGTCCACACAGAACATGAAACATGACATAATACTCTTCCTGGGGTCCACACAGAACATGACATAATACTCTTCCTGTGGTCCACACAGAACATGAAACATTACATAATACACAACATTAATAGACAAGACCAGCTCAAGGGCTGAACTACATGAATGGGTGTGTGCATGTGTCTGTATGTAAGTACCCCTCCTGTGCATATATGCTAGTCTGTATGTTCCTGCTTGCGTGTGTATGTGTGCTGCAGTCCCTGTGTGAGTGGGATGCTGGACTAGCAGGATTGATGGTATTTATAAAGTGGAGCTGGCCTCTAAATACTCAAAGACAGACTCTGCATCCAACATCTTTATGTGCAGAGGTAGGGGGCAGTAGGAACACTCTGTGTGTGTGTGTGTATGTGTGTGTGTGTGTGTGTGTGTGTGTGCATGCGTGCGTGCGTGCGTGCGTGCGTGCGTGCGTTACTGCTACAGACATTCATGACGTTGATGTATGCATGTTTTTACCAGTGTGTGTTTTTGTAATCATGTACTTCACAGTGTGTATTGTATAGACCTATACTCTGTGTTCTTGGGGCTTGTCCGTCTGTCTGTCTGTTAGGGGGGTGTTGGTTGTCTACAAAGGTAGTCAAGCAGGAAGTTTTAAATAATGTGAAAACAGATTGGTCCCAGCGGGAGAGGGCTCAGAAAGATTATTCGGAGTTAGATAGCAGGGAGGGGGGCGGGGAAGGAGGGGGGGCAGGGTTCATAGCTTTCACCTGGATTCACCTGGTCAGTCTATGTCATGGAAAGAGAAGGTGTTCATCATGTTTTGTACACTCAGTGTACATTTATCAATTACATCTAATGCTGCATGGAGGAAGTTTGAGCATGAAGTTACACACAAACACCTACTGACTGATACACACAGAGACACTCACTCCTGACACCTACTGACTGATACACACAGAGACACTCACTCCTGACACCTACTGACTAATACACACAGAGACACTCACTCCTGACACCTACTGACTAATACACACAGAGACACTCACTCCTGACACCTACTGACTAATACACACAGAGACACTCACTCCTGACACCTACTGACTAATACACACAGAGACACTCACTCCTGACACCTACTGACTGATACACACAGAGACACTCACTCCTGACACCTACTGACTAATACACACAGAGACACTCACTCCTGACACCTACTGACTAATACACACAGAGACACTCACTCCTGACACCCACTGACTGATACACACAGAGACACTCACTCCTGACACCTACTGACTGATACACACAGAGACACTCACTCCTGACACCTACTGATTAATACACACAGAGACACTCACTCCTGACACCTACTGACTGATACACACAGAGACACTCACTCCTGACACCTACTGACTGATACACACAGAGACACTCACTCCTGACACCTACTGACTAATACACACAGAGACACTCACTCCTGACACCTACTGACTAATACACACAGAGACACTCACTCCTGACACCTACTGACTAATACACACAGAGACACTCACTCCTGACACCCACTGACTGATACACACAGAGACACTCACTCCTGACACCTACTGACTGATACACACAGAGACACTCACTCCTGACACCTACTGACTAATACACACAGAGACACTCACTCCTGACACCTACTGACTGATACACACAGAGACACTCACTCCTGACACCTACTGACTGATACACACAGAGACACTCACTCCTGACACCTACTGACTAATACACACAGAGACACTCACTCCTGACACCTACTGACTAATACACACAGAGACACTCACTCCTGACACCTACTGACTAATACACAAAGAGACACTCACTCCTGACACCTACTGACTGATACACACAGAGACACTCACTCCTGACACCTACTGACTAATACACACAGAGACACTCACTCCTGACACCTACTGACTAATACACACAGAGACACTCACTCCTGACACCTACTGAATGATACACACAGAGACACTCACTCCTGACACCCACTGACTAATACACACAGAGACACTCACTTCTGACACCTACTGACTGATACACACAGAGACACTCACTCCTGACACCTACTGACTGATACACACAGAGACACTCACTCCTGACACCTAACGCTCAGCAGGAGTGAGAGAGAAAAGAAAGTAACAGAGGGAAAGAGAGAACGTGAGGAGTGAAAGAGAATGAGAGGGGGGAAGAGAGAGAATGAGAGGGTGAAGAGAGCGAATGAGAGGGTGAAGAGAGAAAGACAATAAAAGAGAGAGAGAAAGAATGTGAGGTAGAGAGAGGGAGACTGGAGACTGTGACATCACCTCTCATCTTGTGAGGGGACCCTGTCTCAACTGGCTTAAAAACACCTCCTGTTTCTCAGCTCACACACTATATGAAAACACGACACACCCACTCTCTAAAAACTACACACACAGTCACACACTCACACAGGCCTAACACACAACCTCACACAGGCCTAACACACAACCTCACACAGGCCTAACACACAACCTCACACAGATCTAACACACAACCTCACACAGGCCTAACACACAACCTCACACAGGCCTAAAACACAACCTCACACAGGCCTAACACACAACCTCACACAGGCCTAAGACACAACCTCACACAGGCCTAACACACAACCTCACACAGGCCTAAGACACAACCTCACACAGGCCTAACACACAACCTCACACAGGCCTAAGACACAACCTCACACAGGCCTAACACACAACCTCACACAGGCCTAACACACAACCTCACACAGGAATAACACACAACCTCACACAGGCCTAAGACACAACCTCACACAGGCCTAACACACAACCTCACACAGGCCTAACACACAACCTCACACAGGCCTAAGACACAACCTCACACAGGCCTAAGACACGTCACACAGGCCTAAAACACAACCTCACACATGCCTAACACACAACCTCACACAGGCCTAAGACAACCTCACCAAACATTCTCTCTCTCTGCCTACCTACTACCTGTTTTTGGTAGTTTTCCTCGCTACTTTCCTTCCATTTATAGCATGAGGTCAGTGATAAAGTAGTCTACAGTACTACAGTCAAGAGATGAAAGCCTACCATTGACTATGTACATACCCAGCTTACGACAGAGCTGCAGGAGTTGTGACTCGTTTTTGTCTCTCTCTCTCTCACACACACACACAGACACACACACACACACACATCCTTATCTTCCCCTCACAAGAAAAGCAGCCCTCTCCCCAATTACAGGACCATAACTCCTGCGTCACAGGAATGTGGTGTCGTGGGGAGAAGAGCTGAGAGTCAGGGAGGAGGTCCCACCACCAGGCTTCAGGGTCACATTCTCCAGGCAGACCCCCTCTCAGTTCCTCTCTGTCCCCGAGAGTGATACACACTACCACTACACACCCTTATTATTCACTACTCCATCAAACCACATCTGTTATTTGGCACATGCCCCGTGAACAACAGGTGTAGACCAACAGTGAAATGTTTACTTCACGGGCCCTTCCCAATAATGCAGAGAGAAACAATAGAAAAATGATAGCACGAGGAATAAATCCACAATGAGTAACGATATCTTGGATATATATGTGGAGGGGTACGAAGGTAATTGAGGTAGATATGTACACATAGATAGGGGTAATAGGAGAGATAATAAGCAGTAGCAGAGCAAAGGGGGGTCAATGCAGAGCGCCCGGGTAGCTGTTTGGGTTTGGTTAACTTCTCTAGCAGTCTATTTAGCATCCACACGATGGAGTCCCGTTACACTACAGTCCTCTTCTCTGCCCTTGCCAACAGTCTACTGGTTAACCAACAGCTACACTTTAAAAACAGATTGTGCTTTTTTATGACCGGTTTTTGTACAATAGTATGTTCAGTTGGATACAGTGTTTTCCCACATTCAAATAACTTGGCATAAGGATTGGTATATATACTTAAAGCCAATGTAGGGAGAGTGTTGAAAATTAGCACAAATACTCACACTATGGTGAAACCTACACATCGGGTGTCATGCCCTGACCACAGAGAGCCTTTTATTCTCTATGTTGGTTAGGTCGGGGTGTGACTAGGGTGGGTTATCTAGGTCATTGTATATCTATGTTGGCATGGTATGGTTCCCAATCAGAGGCAGCTGATTATCGTTGTCTCTGATTAGGGATCATATTTAGGCAGCCTTTTCCCACTGGGGATTTGTGGGATCTTGTTTTTGTGTAGTGCCTGTGAGCACTGCATTGACTTCACATTTCGTTTGTTCTGTATTGTTTTGGTGAGTTTCATTTATTAAACATGTGGAACTCTACGCACGCTGCGCCTTGGTCCGACCATTATTACCACAAACGTGACATCAGGTGATACTTTATGTGTTTGGATGTTATATAAACCTTAAATGCATGAACAACAACTCACTGGCAGCGGTGACATTGGCGGGCACACTGGCCAGGGCCCCTGCGTTGGTGCTGGCCACACACTGGTACCTGCCCAGGGTGAGGTTAGTGAGGGCGGGGATGAGCAGAGTGCCAGGCTCCAGTACCACCCCCAGTTCCCCAACAGCCCCGGCAACCAGCTCGTGTCCGTTCAGCCGCCAGCTGATGTTGGCTGAGGGGGGTTGGGTGCTGCACCTCAGAATCACACTTCCCCCTAGCTTCTGGACCACCGACAGAGGCTCCTCTGTGAACACTGGTACTTCATCTGATAGAAAGGAATGAGAGAGGACGAGGGATGAGAGAGGGATGAGAGACACTGCCGTACACCTATTTAAACTGTGTGAAGTCATCCTATTCTCCATCTACCTACATGGGATTGAATCCTTACTTCTGATGTTAGTATCTCTCTAACTATCCCTGTTTCACTGTTGAGATGTTGTGACATCACATGACCAGTGCTCTACTCACCAGTTGCACCATTGACGGTGGCACCGCCCTGTAGGCAGCACAG